>NC_041380.1:108445723-108569259 GCF_002162155.2 Triticum dicoccoides | reverse complement strand
TGCGACGACTTTCTGTGTCCTGCTTCGCCTCATCATCATCATCATCATCATCATCATCATCATCATATATAGCGTGAAGCTCCTGCCTGATGCCCATTGATTTCAAGTCTGCCCTTGCTTTCGGCCCATCTTTGGTCCTCTCTGGCATGTTGAGCAGGGTACCAAGCAGACTCTCGCACACGTTCTTCGTGATATGCATGACATCAAGGCTGTGAGGCACACGGTGGATCTTCCAGTACGGCAAGTCCCAGAAAACAGACCTCGTTTTCCATACCTTCAACAGCGGCTCTGGCGCCTTTCGCTTCTTTCCCGGCTCTGGCGCCTTTTGCTTCTTTCCCGGCAGTGGGCAGTCTTTCCAATTTTTCAACAGCTTGTCTATTTCCTCGCCGCTCCTCGTACACGGGCGTTTTCGGGGTTCGGTTTCACCATCGAACAAATCCTTGCGTTTCCTCCACGGGTCATCGTTGCGAAGCCACCTTCGATGTCCCATGAACACGGTTTTCGAAGACCCGGGATCTCTATCTAGCTGGCGATACGTTGTGTCATCCATGCACCTTACGTATCCAGAAAATCCGTGGACTACCTGCCCCGCAAGATATCCGTAACCGAGATAGTCGTGCACCGTCGTGAGCAGTGTGGCTCTCATAGGGAAATATTCTTTCTCTGCGGCGTCCCACGTATTGGCTGGCGTTTTCCACAGCGTGTCAAGCTCCTCTTTCAGCAGCCCCAGATACAGATTGATGTCGTTCCCTGGTTGTTTCGGCCCTTCAATTAGCATACTCATGTGAATGTACTTCCTCTTCATGCACAACCAGGGGGGAAGGTTGTACATCCACACAAACACAGGCCAGGTGATATGTGTGCTTCTCTGGCTGCCAAACGGATTGACTCCATCGGTGCTCGCGCCCAGCACGATGTTCCTTGGATCGTTCCCAAATTCTGGGTATTCGAAGTTCAATGCTTGCCACTGGCTCGCATCCTTAGGGTGACTCAGCATCTTGTCTTTTCTATCTATCTCCGGATCATTTGCGTCATCTTCTCGCTTCTTCTCCTCCCTATCCGCGTGCCAACGCAGGAGCTTTGCTACCTTAGGATCCGCGAAATACCGCTGCAGACGAGGAGTGATCGGAAAGTACCACACCACTTTTCGAGGAGCTTTCTTCCTCTTCTTGTATCGAGTGACACCACACACCAGACATATTGTAGACTCCGCGTGCTCGTCCCGATAAATGATGCAATTGTTCATGCACACATGGTATTTCACGTGCGGTAAATCCAGAGGACACACGATTTTCTTCGCCTCCTCCAAACTGGTCGGGCACTTGTTCCCCTTGGGAAGACGTTCGTGCCAGAATGACATGTTCTCGTCGAAGCATGCGTCGGTCATTTTGTGTTTTACCTTCATCTCCAGAGCCATGAGCGTTACTTTCAGGCGGGTATCCTCGGGCCTGCATCCTTCATACAACGGAGTAACCGCGTCTAACTCAAGTTGATCCATCTTGGCTTTCTCTCGGGCGGCAGCTCTTGCGTTATCCGTCTGCTTGAGAAGCAGCTCTTGAATATGAGGGTCCTGCACCCAGCCCATCGATGGTCCAACGTCGTCTGCTCCGCCGGCATCATCATCATGTCCTGCATCTTCTACATGATGACTGTGTACAGCATCACCGTCGTGATCATCTCCTGGGGATTCTTCGTCTTCTCGCCCCCCCCCGAGCCGCGGTGGTTGTCTTGCTGCCCTTCCTCATTTCTTGCCCGGCCCCCATGGACGACTTCGTAGTCATCTTCATCACCTTGCCACCGATAGCCATCCATGAAACCACGCAAGAGCAGGTGGTCCCGCACCTGCCCGGAATCCGGGTCCGCAATAAGGCTATTCAGCTTGCATCTTCGACACGGACATCTTATCTCCTTCTCGTTCTTTTGAAGCATCTCGGCCTTCGCGGACCTCAAAAACCTATTCACGATGCCTTCGGTCATCGCGCGGACCATGGTCGCCTGCGGGGTAGAGCAAAACGATATTTTAGAACCAAGAAAAAATTTGGAATGACTTTCCCTAAAAATAGGACCAAAAAGAATGCTTAATGCCAAAATTCTCGCCGAAACGGAAATGAATCAACATTCCGGCAAAATATTGGCAACTATCGCATTTCAAATACCGGTACACCTCCAAACACAAACACATATGCAACACCACAAACATATGCAACACCACGAACATACATAGATCTAGCTAGGCCATAAAAAGTGCATGTGCACATTGTTTGTAGGGAGAACAACATAAATATAGCTTCCCCCCTTACTTACCTAGCAAAACAAGGTAACTTAACCACTTAATTTGAATGAATCTATGGTGGAAATGAGGTGAAAAAGAGGAGGCACCCGAGACAAGGAGGAGGCGGTGGAGAGAATGAAGTGGGGAGAAAGTGAGTATGGGAGGAGAGGCTGTCCAAAATATCTTGTTGCTGCCCACTTACTAATGGCGCACCAGCAACAAATGCGCCATTAGTAATCCAGGTTACTAATGGCGCACCCCCTGGCGGTGCGCCATTAGAACTTTTGCAAAAAAAGGAATAAAAGCAATAATAAAAAAAATAACATTAGTGGCGCACCTCCTGGATGGTGCGCCATTACTAGTTACAACTAGTAATGGCGCACCACCAGGGGATGCGCCATTAGTATGTTTGGACAGGCGCACTAGTTCAAATTTTTTTTTTGGTACTAATGGCGCACCGTGGTCAGGGTGCGCCATTAGTAGTTTCAACACTAATGGCGCATCAGAGGGTGGTGCGCCATTAGTATATACTAATGGCGCACAACTTGTCTGGTGCGCCATTAGTGTCATTTCCATCTATAGCCCTTTTCCTAGTAGTGCTTGTTCTTCTTGCCACCTACACGAACTTCAACATGTTCACTGTCGTCGGTTTCATGTTGCACATTCTCCATGTCATCGTCGTTGTCCTTGTCGAGACCAGCATCTCCATCCAGTTCATCTTGCGTGTCGGGGAGCTCCTGGGAGCTGTTGTAGTCGTACCGTCCATGGCAACCAGTTGGCCGATGAGTCCTTTTTGCAACAAATGGTGTGAATTGCCTCACAACTGCATCGATGTCAGATCCATTAAGTTCAGTCGACCCCTGAACCAACTTTCCGAGCAAGCTGGTCATGCCAGAAGCAAACTGCCCAACTAGATGCTCAACAGGCGCCCTCGCCTGAGCACAAAACAAAAAGTAGCAGTAAACCAAACATATTAGAGTCACGTGCGTAGGAGCAAATAAACCAAAACAACCATAGAGATATATCAGAAAATGAAAGAGAAAAACAATTTCAAAAAACAAAACAAACATCCCTGATTACCTCAGTAGGACAAGATGGAGCTGAATGCACATCCATCCACTTGCCAAAGATTTGAGGCCCACCAAACACGTTGTAGTCTATAGCATGCTTGGCCATCAGCTGAAAAACAACAAAAACAACCAAGATGTAAGAGAGAAAATAAAGGACTAGTGACTAACAAATTCATGTATTGCAAAAAAAGAGGGAAACAGAAGAAGTTTCGACACAGATGGCGGAGTTGCCGTGTGGGGTCAGACATGGGTGCCATGCACAGACATCCATGGCTAACAAGGTATTTGTCTCTTGTTAGCCACAGATGGTTGCCGTATGGGAATTTTTCCATATGTTATGCATCATCGAAATTGAAGAATGCCGTGCAAGAAAGGAGGCAGAACTAACCTGCAGTTTCCCATATTTCGTATCAGTTATCCTGTCTACGGCAAGCACAGCCTTGACATCATCGTACGTCCACGCAGAGACAGCAAACTTATGTGGAGGTGGTGGGCCTCCTATCCCAGTAAAGTCGATGGTGGACATATCAAGACGATCAACGTACATGAGCTGGTATACACAATTGAAAAAGGAAAATATGTCAGTTGCCATCATGCTATGTTGAAAAAGAAGCTAATGTTGAGTCCTTCAGTCATCAAGTTGAAGGGGAATTGGAGGGAAAAGATTTGCCATCTATCTGTGTTAGTTGCCATCATGCTGTGCTGGCAGTTGCCATCTTGTTATGCTGGTAGTTGCCACAAGCTCAACATCATGGTTGCCATGCAGATTATATAAACAGAGAGTGGATGTATGAAATGAACACTTTTTTATGTTGTTGAAAAATGCTATTGCCTTGTAGGCAGCAACCACAGATGCCATGGATCAAACAGAAGTCACTTTCATATGTAAACAATTCACATAAACAATGAAAAAGAAAAGGTTGCCATGCATGATCTTGTATGGTTCACACTTATAAACAACTGCCATGTTGATTTGGGGAAGCATTCAACCGTGGTAAGAGTATTTGCAAAAGAGTATGAAAAAAGTACCATCAAGTGCAAGCGACAACCCTTCTGGTACATCTTGTTTGAGAATGCATCATGCAGGAAGTCCGCAATGAATTTACACCAATTCATGTTCTTCACGTCTTTCAGCTTTGCTTGCACAACACAATTCCAGGACAAAAAGTTGCCGCATCAGCATTCAAATGAAAAGGCATCAAAAAACTGGCAGTGACTGGCTTCCAGCTGACATCAAAATCAAAAGATTGAATGAAAGAAAGAAGTAGAGAGAGAGAGCATTCACCAGGATGGGGAAGCACTTATTGCTTGGGCGAAGAGATGTGGTAGGCGCAAAAATAGCTGAGATCAAGTACATGAGGAGCTTCATCTTAAAAACCTCGCCATGGGTTTTCATGCCCTCCAGCGAAGTTGCCAGCACAGTCGTATTCGGCATGGATGCCATCCCAGGAAACAAACGGGCGAACAAGGCTTCCTCGATCTTATTGTTCACCTCATCGGGACTTTGATTTCTCCACGGGGCACACCCAAAGTGCATAACACGGATTCCTCATCCAAAGGCAGTCTTCCATGTCCCGGAATCACGAATTCCTTGGAGGTAGGATCATAAATCTCACCGAGCCAGTCGCATAGAGGGTTCGCTAGGTTCTTGCCCCGAATATCCATCAGAGCCTGCATCCCCATCTCACCAGCAGCTCCCTTCTGCTCATCATTAAATCCCTCGGTCAATATAGTCAGGCGTTCTTGCGAAGCCCTATTGTGATAACGTTTCTTCTTCTGCATGACAGAAAAAGATCATTTGTTGCCATGTTTCAATATCGTGAAAATTTAGTTTCTAACGGAAGATTGCAAACTCAATGTGACATTGAAAACATATGCAGGTGGAAAGTGACCTCGTCACCATCTTTTGTCTGACCAGTTGCGCGATTCTCTCGCGGTAACTCCATGAAGCCATCGTCATTGTCTTGATGGTCGCCATGAGCCATTATGCTAAGGTAAGAACAAAACACATGTTAGGGTGAAATGAAAACACAGCCGACAGATATAGAAAGAAATGCATAAAGTAAATATTCACTTGATATCTATGAGGAACGAAAAATGAAAACTCTAATGGTTGTCCCAAAGGTTAAGCATCTGAAAAGGGCAGTAATTGCCATGTGCTGAACATGCACAAAAAGGTAGAAACATAAATCAAAATGGAAAATCAGTTACAGAAGCATGCCAACTGGATGTGTATGAGTTTCTGAAGGAAGCAGTTGTCAGCTAGCACAATCTACTTGCCATATTGGCTCAATTGAAAGTGGCAAATGAGGCAGATCATAGGAACACTCACCCCCCACCGCCCACCACCCCCTATGATTGTCAACATGAAATGTGGCAACTAACACAATGGCTTCGTAAAAATGTACATATCACATCTACTAGGTTCAAGTTTCCATGTTACCACAAGGCACTCCAAATACGGCAGACATATAATGTGGCAACTCACACCCTGGCCTCATATAAAAATGAGTTGCCATGTATGCACAAGCAATGTATTAGGTTCAAGTTGCCATGTTAATGCAAGATACTTCAAAAAGGGCAGACAACTTCCAGTACACAACATGTAATGGGGCAATTCACACCCTGTCCTCATATAAAAAATGAGTTGCCATGTAATACAATCAAATATGTTCAGATATCACAAGTCAACATGGCAAAACGCAAACTGAGTCTATAGTACAGTGAATTTGCCATTGTCCTGCCTATGGCATGGCAATAGCCATAGTGTGTTCACAAAATTAGTTGCCACATGGAAAGCACAATTGTGGCAACTGACATGGTTGACCAGGAAATCAATTTCCATCAGTGAAGATAGTGGTTGAAAATGCCATGGCTGCCATTATCCTACACTTTGAAAATGCACCTAACTAGATCTAGGGTTCATTCGCAACTATCATACCATGAAATTTAACAACAAAAAACTCCCTAAACTGATGGCCATAGATTTTCGAGGCAAAACATAACTAACATCTAGAAAAATCACCCGCTCAATCGCAAGGCAAAACTCGGATGTGGCTGCGGACAGACCGAGCCACACCGGCATAATAGCCACCGCGGCGACGACGAAACTGCGCAATGCCACCCTAAAACGGCAAGCACGAGACTCCACCACCGACGAGGACATCTGAGCACCGCGAATCCGCTGGAATCTCGAGGAAAATCGAGCGGAAATTGACCACAGAGGGAGGGGCGGAAATCGCGGGCAGGAAATGTGAGCGTGGGATGGAGCATTACCTTCAATCTGCGGCTCTTCGATGACAACGCTCCATTCCGGTGAGCCCCACCAACGGCCGCGAATGCGGTTGACTCTTCTGCCGCCGCCGCTGCTGGGGGAGTCCTGGATTAAGTGTCCTCGGGCGTCCGACCTGTTATCTGTGGGTCGGACTGATGGGCTGTGAAGATATGAATACTAAAGACTACACCCATGTCTGGATAGGACTCTCCTTGGCGTGGAAGGCAAGCTTGGCGAACAACTATGAAGATTCCATATTATGTAACCGACTCTATGTAACCCTAGATCCCCCCGGTGTCTATATAAACCAGAGGACTTAGTCCGGATAGGGGATACTCAATACCTTAGTCATACAGGCTAAACTTCTAGGGTTTAGCCATTACGATCTCGTGGTAGATCAACTCTTGTAATACTAATACCCATCAATATCAATCAAGCAGGACGTAGGGTGTTACCTCCATCAAGAGGGCCCGAACCTGGGTAAAACTTCGTGTCACCTGTCTCCTGTTACCATCAACCTTAGACGTACAGTTTGGGACCCCCTACCCAAGATCCACCGGTTTTGACACCGACATTGATGCTTTCGTTGAGAGTTCCTCTGTGTTGTCGCTGAAAGGTTTGATGGCCCCTTCAATCGCCAATAATGGCGCTGTCTGCGGAGAAACTTTCCTCCCCGGACAGATCTTTGTGTTCGGAGGCTTCGCACTGCGGGCCAACTCGTTTGGACATCTGGAGCAGATCGAAAGCTACGCCCCTGGCCATCAGGTCAGATTCGGGAGCTTGAACTACGTTGCGGACATCCGAGGAGACTTTATCTTCGCTGGATTCGATACCGCGGTAGCCGCTTCTGATCACCCTGATGATCATGACTTAAATATGTCATCGGGCCGCATCCAGGAGATCGCTCCTATAACCGCTCTGGCCCTAGGGTCGAAGCAGGCCGCGCCATCTAGAGATGGGAGGATTAACCCCACCACGGAGGCTGCAGATTCCATGGTGTTGGAGCCGCACATGGACCTGGTCTCACTCGATGCCTATGCCACCGGAACACCGGACTTGTCTCCGGCTATAGGTTCCGAACCACGCGAGCCCGCGGACGCCGAGCTTGATCATTTATCGATCTTCGAATTCAGCACCGCAGACATCTTCCAGCACTCGCCTGTGGGCGATGTGCTAAACTTGTTAAAAAGTCTGTCCTTAGCGGAGGACTCTCAGCCGAACTATATCCGGCTCAAACTAGGGGCTGACGATGGAGAACTTTGCTTCTCACCCGCCACCCATTTTATAGCCACGGTCGAGGATTTGACCGACGAACTTGATTACGACTCCGAGGACATCGATGGTATGGACGACGATGCCGGAAAAGAAGAAGACCAGAACCCGCCGTTCACCGGACGCTGGAAAACCACTTCCTCGTATGACGTATACATGGTGGATGCACCAAAGGAAAACATCGGCGACGACAAGGAAGACCCAGTTGAGGATAAACCTTCCAAAATATAGTCCAAGCACCAGCGTCAGCGGCGCCGCTCTAAGTTAGGCCGTAGTAAAGACAACAACACCGGCACAGGAGAGGATGACATTCCGGAAGGTGCCGAAGACAACGAAGACCCCGTCGACACAACAAACAAACAAGATGAACGGGAAGATGCGCAGGTTAGCCCTGTTAAGCAGGCCACACACAAAGATTCATAGGACGACAATTACCTTCTGCTCTCCGAGGATGAGGTGAGCCTTGGCACCGAGGATTTCATCGTGCCCGAGGAACCTCTTGAGCAGGAGCACTTCAAGCGCCAGCTAATAGCCACTGCAAGGTGCCTGAAAAAGAAGCAGAAGCAGCTTCAAGCTGACCAGGATCTGCTCAATGATAAATGGACTAATGTCCTAGCAGCCGAAGAATACCGCCTCAAGCGCCCAACCCAAAGCTACCCAAAGCGTAAATTGCTACCTCGGTTCGACGAGGAGGCGCCGGAGTATATACCACCATCGTACAATGCAGCTTACCGGCCACCGTGTGGCCGGGACAAAACGGCAACCCATGCCGAACACCAGCCTGCCCCACCTCATCATTCAGGCAAACGTAAATTCGCCCACGGCCATACATATAACCTCCGGCAGAACCTGAACAATAAAGCATGACCTACTAGATCAATCTACGGATCGCGAGGACGCATCTTGACATGTGACAACGGCAACCTATTCGGACGTGACAAACCCAGTCATGCGCAGGCCGAACACCGTAGATGGACTTCATCAGAGCTGCGTCATGATACGACCCGATACAGAGGCCCCGCACACCCTCATTGCTTCACTGATGAGGTCCTGGATCACGAATTCCCCGAAGGATTCAAGCCCGTGAACATAGAATCATACGATGGGACCACAGACCCCGTGGTGTGGATCGAAGACTTCATTCTCCACATCCATATGGCACGCGGAGATGACCTCCACGCCATCAAATACCTCCCTCTCAAACTCAAGGGGCCAGCTCGGCATTGGCTAAACAGTCTGCCTGACAATTCCATTGGCAGTTGGGAGGACTTGGAAGAGGCTTTCCTCGATAACTTCCAAGGTACATATGTTCGACCTCCGGACACTGATGACTTAAGCCATATAGTCCAGCAGCCCGAAGAGTCCGCCGGGAAATTCTGGACAAGGTTCCAAAGTAAAAAGAACCAAATTGTTGACTGTCCGGACGCTGAAGCTCTAGCAGCTTTCAAACATAGCATCCGTGACGAATGGCTCGCTCGCCACCTCGGCCAAGAAAAGCCAAAACCATGGCGGCCCTCACGGCACTAATGACCCACTTTTGTGCGGGCGAGGACAGTTGGTTGGCCCGTAGCAAAAACAATGGAAGCGACACTGGCACCCCTGAAGTTAAAAATAACAAAGACAAGTCTCGACGCAATAGATACAAGCGCCGAAATAGCGGTGACAACATCGAGGATACGACGGTCAACGCCGGATTCAGTGGCTCTAAGTCCGGTCAGCAGAAGAAGCCGTTCCAAAAGAGCAATTCGGGCCCATCCAGCTTTCCCCATACTTTCCATGCCAGATTCATGGCACCACCGACAAGCCTCCTAATCATACAAATAGAGAGTGCTGGATTTTCAAATAGACCGGCAAATTAAATGCCAAGAACAGGGAAAAAGGATCGCAAAGCAAGGACGACGACGAAGAGCCACGGCAGCCGAACACAGGGGGACAGAAGAAGTTTCCCCCTCAGGTCAAAACGGTGAACATGATATATGCCACCCACATCCCCAAGAGGGAGCGCAAGCGTGCGCTTAGGGACGTCTACGCGATACATCCAGTCTCCCCAAAATTCAACCAATGGTCGTTGTGCCCGATCACTTTCGATCGCCGGGACCACCCGACCAGTATCCATCATGGGGGCTCAGCCGCACTAGTCTTAGACCCAATAATTGATGGGTTTCACCTGACTCGTGTCCTTATGGACGATGGTAGCAGCCTCAATCTGCTCTATCAGGATACAACGCGGAAAATGGGCATTAACCCATCAGGGATCAAGCCTACAAGGACTACCTTTAAAGGAGTCATATCAGGTGTAGAGGCCCGTTGTACGGGCTTAATCACATTAGAGGTTGTCTTCGGATCTCCAGACAACTTCCGAAGTGAGGAGTTAATCTTCAATATCATCCCATTCTGGAGTGGCTATCATGCATTGCTCGGACGAACTGCGTTTGCTCGATTCAACGCAGTGCCACACTATGCTTATCTCAAGCTCAAGATGCCCGGTCCACGTGGCGTTATAACAGTCAATGGCAATACGAAACGCTCTCTCCGTACAGAAGAGCACACAACTGCCCTAGCAGCAGAAGTACAAAGCGGCCCTCTCAAGCAGACCCTTCATTCGGCTGACGAGCCTGCGGACATCCTTAAGAGGGTCCAAACTACTCTGGAGCAGGAGAGCTCGGCTCGTCAGGAGCTCGACTAGCAATCCGGCCTCCGTCTCAGTCCCAATCAAGTGGTGGCATTCGTGCCGCGCGTACATAACTACGCACTTAAAATTCCATGGGCATTGATGGAGGCACATACAACTTGTGATCCATGGCACGGCTCAACCGACATCGGATACACACATTCTTTCACTTTTACTTGTTTTCCTTTTAGGTCTCAATCCCACAGGCCCCATCGGGGGGTCTGGTCATCGGTCCTCTTAGGATAAATACACCAAGACGACGAGAAGCGTGGACATATGGGGAACTTGTTAGGTGATTCCGTTAACGATAACTCTACCTATTTTCCAGGACCCATATGCAGCTCTCCCCTGGTTTTGGCATGTTAAATAGCCTATTGCTTATTGCACTATTTGTATCAATGCGCCTTGATGTACTAATTACATTACAATGAAAACAGTGTGTAGCTGGAGCTTTAGGACCCCAACTTTTTACCTTTAAGTCTTTTATATTTTCTTTCTCTCTTTTCTTTTTCAGATTCCCTGTGGATAACCCCATCAGGTAGCACCCGTACACTTTGGTACATTTGACATTTGCCAGGGGCTTTATAGCACCTTACACTATGGCAACAAAAGTCCGAACACTTTCTATAAGTATAGTTCGGCACCCCGAATTTAGCATTATATGCATTGGCTCTGAATCATGTCTTTGGTCAATAGTTGGGTTGCCCGGCTCCTGTGCTTGCTACCCTATGTTCCGCTACATCGGCTAGGGTAGTAAAGGGAGAACTACTGCGATTGTGTCCTGCTCTAAACCGGATGAGGACCTCAGTAGAGAAAGCCGAAAACTGACTGTCATGATGTGGCGAGAGCTGGTCGGCTGTTCGGAGGTCTCAAATCGTTGGAGATTTTTCCGCATTTCACGAAGGATCGGTACTTCCCGATCAGACGGTAACAGCACTCTGGTTCGTATACCAGGGGCTGCGCCTATGTTTTATTATAAAACTCCTATGGCTAAGTGAGGGCGTTCAAGCCGTATAGTCTGGTTGCCTGGTTCGTTGCGCTAAACAACTCCTTCAAGGACCATATAATTGGATCAAGATTGTTTAGATTCCATCCCGAACACCTCTGTACTACCTACGAGGGCTGAAGCCGACGACTGGTTAACCCTCAGATTTCATACAACACGGCCGCATATGAGAAAACAATCAAAACATAATAAAAATTATATATTACAAGGCGGATTTGTTCATACAAGGCAAAACATGGATGTATTCATTCAAGAATAACGTCCTGCCCGCACTGCATTGCTACAAGTCGAGATCCCTCCAGGACATCCCCAAAATATCGCTCGGGTGTGCGGTGCTCCTTGCCCTCCGGTGGCCCCCTAGCCACCTCGACGGCATCCATCTTTGCCCACCACATCTTGCAACGAGCGAAGGCCATGCGGGCACCCTCGATGCAGACTGACCGCTTGACGATGTCTAGCCACGGACAAGCCTCCACCACCCTCTTCACAAGGCTGAAATAACTACTAGGTATAGCTTCGGCCGGCCATAATTGGATTATGAAATCCTTCATGGCCAGTTCGGCCACCCTATGCAGCTCGACCAACTGCTTCAGTTGATCGGAAAAGGCCACCAGATGTTCTGGCACAACATACTGCGACCAGAACAGCTTCTCCGAAGAATCCCCTTCCCTAGCTTGGAAGAACTCCGCAGCATCGGATACACTGCGCGGTAGATCCACAAAAGCCCCTGGGCAACTCCGAATCCGGGTTAGTGTAAGGTACTTCCTCTCCACATACTTGCTTTGCATGTTAAATGCCTTACCCACTGCGATCTTCGTCGCCTCCTGGATCTCTTGGAGAGCGTCCTGGGCCTCATTCCGTGCGGCCTCTGAGCTCTGATGAGCCTTGGTAAGTTTGGCCTCTCAAGCCGACGCCTCGTGCCCCAAAGCTTCACACTTCTTCACCACGTCTTGGAGGTCCTGCATGACCTCCCCGACCCGAGCCTTGAGATTCTTACGGGCGGCTTGCTGTTGGACCACCTTACCCTCGGCTTCGGCCAGGGCCTTTCTCAGGGCCCCGACCTCGGTCGCCGCTTCTGTACAAATCATGGCATTTTGGTCATCGCATACAATTTTCTTCTTTTCAAATATATAACAGATTATCGCTTACCTTGTTTCTCCTGGAGCTGCCTCTTTGCTTGGCCCAGCTCCTCCTCGGCCTCCGCCAGTTTCTGCTTCAGTCCAGATACTTAGGCAGTATGCGAGGTGATACGTCTCCAACGTATCTATAATTTTTGATTGCTCCATGCTATATTATCTACTGTTTTGGACTATATTGGGCTTTATTTTCCACTTTTATATTATTTTTGGGACAAACCTATTAACCGGAGGCCCAGCCCAGAATTGTTGTTTTTTTACCTATTTTAGTGTTTCGGATAAACGGAATATCAAACGGAGTCCAAACGGAATAAAATCTTCGGGAACGTGATTTTCTCACCGAACATGATCCAAGAGACTTGGACCCTGCTCCAAGGAACAAAAGAGGCGGTCACGAGGGTGGGGGGCGCGCCCCCCTAGGGTGCGCCCCCTGCCTCGTGGGCCCCTTGTTGCTCCTCTAGCGTACTTCTTCCTCCTATTTATACACACGTACCCCCAAACGATCAGAAGAGGAGCCAAAAACCTAATTCCACCGCCGCAATTTTCAGTATCCACGAGATCCCATCTTGGGGCCTGTTCCGGAGCTCCGCCGGAAGAGGGCCGTCATCACGGAGGGCTTCTACATCATCATAGACTCACCGATGAAGTGTGAGTAGTTTACCTCAGACCTTCAGGTCCATAGTTAGTAGCTAGATGGCTTCTTCTCTCTCTTTGAATCTCAATACAAAGTCCCCCCCTCTCTTGTGGAGATCTATTCAATGTAATCATCTTTTTGCGGTGTGTTTGTTGAGACCGATGAATTGTGGGTTTATGATCAAGTCTGTCTATGAATAATATTTGAATCTTCTCTAAATTCTTTTATGTATGATTGGTTATCTTTGCAAGTCTCTTCGAATTATCCGTTTGGTTTAGCCAACTAGATTGGTAGTTCTTGACATGGGCGAAGTGCTTAGCTTTGGGTTCGATCTTGCGATGTCCTTACCCAGTGACAGAAGGGGCAGCAAGGCACGTATTGTATCATTGCCATCGAGGATAACAAGATGGGGTTTATTTCATATTGCATGAATTTATCTCTCTACATCATGTCATCTTGCTTAAGGTGTTACTCTGTTTTTAACTTAATACTCTAGATGCATGCTGGATAGCGGTCGATGAGTGGAGTAATAGTAGTAGATGCAGAATCATTTCGATCTACTTGTCACGGACGTGATGCCTATATACATGATCATGCCTAGATATTCTCATAACTATGCTCAATTCTGTCAATTGCTCAACAGTAATTTGTTCACCCACCATTGAATACTTATGCTCTTGAGAGAGGCCACTAGTGAAACCTATGGCCCCCGGGTCTATTCTCATCATATCAATCTCCATTACTTTAATCTTGCTTTGCTTTTTTACTTTGCCTTTACTTTTTACTTTGCATCTTTATACCAAAAATACCAAAAATATTATATCTATCAGATCTCACTCTCGTAAGTGACCGTGAAGGGCTTGACAACCCCTAATCGCGTTGGTTGCGAGTAGCTATCGCTTTGTGTAGGTACGAGGGATTTGAGCGTAGGCTCCTACTGGATTGATACCTTGGTTCTCAAAAACTGAGGGAAATACTTACGCTACTCTGCTGCATCATCCCTTCCTCTTCGGGGAAAACCAACGCAAGCTCAAGACGTAGCAACAAGGATTTCTGGCGCCGTTGCCGGGGAGTCTGCGGAAAAAGTCAACATACCAAGTACCCATCACAATCCCTATCTCTCCCATTACATTATTTGCCATTTGCCTCTTATTTTCCTCTCCCCCCAATTCACCCTTGCCGTTTTATTTGCCCTCTCTCTCCCTATCCTCCCTCTCTATTTGCCTCCTTTTGCCTGTTTCTTGTTTGCTCGTATGGTTGGAATAGTTGTTTATTTATTACTAAACAGAGAAGCTAAGATCTATGGATCCTCATCCACTTTCCAATCTTTTTAAGGGATCCAATTATGATGAACCAATTCCTAGTGATTTGGATGCACTAGATTATCTTTATAAGGTTTTGACTGAAATCCGTAAAGTGACTCACGATAGATCTTTGAATAAAAAGCATGATTGCAATGATTCTATTATAAATTCTTTTGATGTCAATTGTGCTAATAAGATGCAAAACCCTAAGCTTGGGGATGCTAGTTTTGCTATGTCTACTACTTGTTGCAATGATCATGATTGGGGTGATTCTTCTTATGCTCTTGAAAATTTATTTAAGCCCCATGATGAATATGAGATTGATAATATTGTTTGCAATATTATTGAAAGTGGGTTTGGAAGAGTGTCAACTTTAGATCCCACATATTTGGAGAATGTTCAATCTTATGAAAATCTTGATAAAAGTGGGTTTGGAGAAGTCATGACTTTAGTTAATGTTAATCCCACTATTTTGGAAGAGTGTCAACTTTGCATGCATGTGGATCATGTTGAAAATATTTTATGTGATAGCTACTTTGTTGAATTTTCTTATGATCCTACATGTAATTACTATGAGAGAGGAAAATATGGTTGTAGAAATCTTCATGTTACTAAATTACCTCTCGTTATGTTGAGATTGCTATTGTTTCTTTCCGCTTCCTTGCATATGCTAGTTTTTGCTTGCCTTGACAATTTGTTTGCCTATAAGATGCCTATGCATAGGAAGTATGTTAGACTTATATGTGTTTGTCACATGTTTTATGATGCCCTCTTTGTGCTTCAATTCTTGTCTTTCATGTGAGCATCATTAAAATTATCAATGGCTAGCTAAGAAGGCTTTAAAGAAAAGCGCTTATTGGGAGACAACCCAATATTTTCCTTGCTGTTATTTAATAAATAAATTATTTAGACTCTGTTTTGGTTGTGTTTTTTTGTGTTTAATTAGTGTTTGTGCCAAGTAGAACCGTTGGGAAGACTTGGGGAAAGTCTTGTTGAACTTGCTGTAAAAAACAGAAACTTTAGCGCTCACGAGAACTGCTTTCATTTTTATTTTAAGAGTGATATTTAGTTAATTCTTTTGGAAGATGATTAATATATAAATTCCTCACGTACAGCATTTTATTTTAGAATTTTTGGGGTTCCAGATCTTGCGCTAGCTACAGATTACTACAGACTGTTCTGTTTTTGACAGATTCTGTTTTTCGTGTGTTGTTTGCTTATTTTGATGAATCTATGGATAGTAAAATAGTTTATAATCCATAGAGAAATTGGAATACAGTAGGTTTAACACCAATATAAATAAAGAATGAGTTCATTACAGTACCTTGAAGTGGTCTTTTGTTTTCTTTCGCTAACGGAGCTCACGAGTTTTCTATTTTGAGTTTTGTGTTGTGAAGTTTTCAAGTTTTGGGTGAATTCTTTTGATGGATCATGGAACAAGGAGTGGAAAGAGCCTAAG
Organism: Triticum dicoccoides; assembly: GCF_002162155.2. NCBI lineage: Eukaryota > Viridiplantae > Streptophyta > Magnoliopsida > Poales > Poaceae > Triticum > Triticum dicoccoides. The sequence goes on along the minus strand of NC_041380.1, from coordinate 108,553,161 downwards.
CTTGGGGATGCCCATGGCACCCCCAAGATAATCCAAGGACACCAAGAAGTCAAGGCTTGGGGATGCCCCGGAAGGCATCCCCTCTTTCGTCCACTTCCATCGGTAATTTACTTGGAACTATATTTTTATTCACCAACATGATATGTGTTTTGCTTGGAGCGTCTTGTATTATTTGTGTCTTTGTGTCTTAGTATTCCACAATCATCCTTGCTGTGCACACCTTTTGAGAGAGCCATACATGAATTAAAATTTGATAGAATACTCTATGTGCTTCACTTATATCTTTTGAGCGTTATAATTTTGCTCTATGTGCTTCACTTATATCTTTTGAGCTAAGTAGTTTTGCTCTATGTGCTTCACTTATATCTTTTGAGACAGATAGTTTTGCTCTATGTGCTTCACTTAGATCTTTTAGAGCACGGTGGTGGATTCGTTTTAAAGAAACTATTGGTCTCTCATGCTTCACTTAAATTATTTTGAGAGTCTCTTAATAGCATGGTAACTTGCTTAATAATAATATGCTTGGTATTCAAGATTTGTGGAACTTTCTTTTGAGTGTGTTGAATACTAAGAAAATATTGAAGCATGATAATTGTTTTGAGATATGGAGGTGATAATATTAAAGTCATGCTAGTTGAGTAGTTGTGAACTTAAAGAATACTTGTGTTAAGGTTTGTGATTCCCGTAGCATGCACGTATGGTGAACCGTTATGTGATGAAGTCGAAGCATGATTTATTTATTGATTGTCTTCCTTATGAGTGGCGGTCGGGGACGAGCGATGGTCTTTTCCTACCAATCTACCCCCCTAGGAGCATGCGCGTAATACTTTGCTTTCATAACTTCTAGATTTTTGCAATAAGTATATGATTTCTTTATGACTAATGTTGAGTCCATGGATTATACGCACTCTCACCCTTCCACCTTTGCTAGCCTCTCTAATACCGCGCACCTTTCGCTGGTATCATACACCTACCATATACCTTCCTCAAAACAGCCACCATACCTACCTATTATGGCATTTCCATAGCCATTCTGAGATATATTGTCATGCAACTTTTCACCGTTTCGTTCATGACACACTCCATCATTGTCATATTGCATATCCCGGTACACCGCCGGATGCATTCACATAGAGTCATATTTTGTTCTAAGTATCGATTTGTAATTGTTGAGTTATAAGAAAAATAAAAGTGTGATCATCATCATTATTAGAGCATTGTCCCAGTGAGGAAAGAATGATGGAGACTATGATTCCCCCATAAGTCGGGATGAGACTCCGGACGAAAAATAAATAAAAAAAGAGGCCAAAGAAGCCCAAATAAAAAGAGGCCAAAAAAGAAGAGAAAAGGCCCAAACAAAAAAAATATAAAAAAATGATGAGAGAAAAAGAGAGAAGGGAAAATGTTACTATCCTTTTACCACACTTGTGCTTCAAAGTAGCACCATGATCTTCATAATAGAGAGTCTCTCATGTTATCACTTTCATATACTAGTGGGAATTTTTCATTAGAGAACTTGGCTTGTATATTCCAATGATGGGCTTCCTCAAAAATTGCCCTAGGTCTTCATGAGCAAGCAAGTTGGATGCACAGCCACTTAGTTTCTTTTTGAGCTTTCATATACTTATAGCTCTAGTGCATCTGTTGCATGGCAATCCCTACTCACTCACATTGATATCTATTGATGGGCATCTCCATAGCCCGTTGATACGCCTAGTTGATGTGAGACCATCTTCTCCTTTTTGTCTTCTCCACAACCACCATTCTATTCCACCTATAGTGCTATATCCATGGCTCACGCTCATGTATTGCGTGAAGATTGAAAAAGTTTTGAAACAGTTAGAGTATGAAACAATTGCTTGGCTTGTCATCGGGGGTGTGCATGATTTAAATACTTTGTGTGGTGAAGATGGAGCATAGCCAGACTATATGATTTTGTAGGGATAACTTTCTTTGACCATGTTATTTTGAGAAGACATAATTGCTTTATTAGTATGCTTGAAGTATTATTATTTTATGTCAATATAAACTTTTGTCTTGAATCTTTCTAATCTGAATATTCATACCACAATTAAGAAGATTTACATTGAAATTATGCCAAGTAGCACTCCACATCAAAAATTCTCTTTTTATCATTTACCTACTCGAGGACGAGCATGAATTAAGCTTGGGGATGCCTGATACGTCTCCAACGTATCTATAATATTTGATTGCTCCATGCTATATTATCTACTATTTTGGACTATATTGGGCTTTATTTTCCACTTTTATATTATTTTTGGGACTAACCTATTAACCGGAGGCCTAGCCCAGAATTGTTGTTTTTTGCCTATTTTAGTGTTTCGGATAAACGGAATATCAAACGGAGTGCAAACGGAATAAAATCTTCGGGAACGTGATTTTCTCACCGAACGTGATCCAAGAGACTTGGACCCTGCTCCAAGGAACAAAAGAGGCGGTCACGAGGGTGGGGGGCGCACCCCCTACCTCGTGGGCCCCTCGTTGCTCCTCCGGCGTACTTCTTCCTCCTATATATACACACATGCCCCCAAACGATCAGAAGAGGAGCCAAAAACCTAATTCCACCGCCGCAACTTTCTGTATCCACGAGATCCCATCTTGGGGCTTGTTTCGGAGCTCCGCCGGAAGAGGGCCGTCATCACGGAGGGCTTCTACATCATCATAGCCTCTCCGATGAAGTGTGAGTAGTTTACCTCAGACCTTTGGGTCCATAGTTAGTAGTTAGATGGCTTCTTCTCTCTCTCTGAATGTCAATACAAAGTTCTCCCCCTCTCTTGCGGAAATCTATTCGATGTAATCTTCTTTTTGCGGTGTGTTTGTTGAGACCGATGAATTGTGGGTTTATGATCAAGTCTATCTATGAATAATATTTGAATCTTCTCTGAATTCTTTTATGTATGATTGGTTATCTTTGCAAGTCTCTTCGAATTATCCGTTTGGTTTGGCCAACTAGATTTGTAGTTCTTGCCATGGGAGAAGTGCTTAGCTTTGGGTTCGATCTTGCGGTGTCCTTACCCAGTGACAGAAGGGGCAGCAAGGCACGTATTGTATCATTGCCACCGAGGATAACAAGATGGGGTTTATTTCATATTGCATGAATTTATCTCTCTACATCATGTCATCTTGCTTAAGGCGTTACTCTGTTTTTAACTTAATACTCTAGATGCATGCTGGATAGTGGTCGATGAGTGGAGTAATAGTAGTAGATGCAGAATCGTTTCGATCTACTTGTCACGGACGTGATGCCTATATACATGATCATGCCTAGATATTCTCATAACTATGCTCAATTCTGTCAATTGCTCAACAGTAATTTGTTCACCCACCGTAGAATACTTATGCTCTTGAGAGAAGCCACTAGTGAAACCTATGGACCCAGGTCTATTCTCATCATATCAATCTCCATTACTTTAATCTTGCTTTGCTTTTTTACTTTGCCTTTATTTTTTACTTTGCATCTTTATACCAAAAATACCAAAAATATTATATCTATCAGATCTCACTCTCGTAAGTGACCGTGAAGGGCTTGACAACCCCTAATCGCGTTGGTTGCGAGTAGCTATCGCTTTGTGCAGGTACGAGGGACTTGACCGTAGACTCCTACTGGATTGATACCTTGATTCTCAAAAACTGAGGGAAATACTTACGCTACTCTGCTGCATCATCCCTTCCTCTTCGGGGAAAACCAACGCAAGCTCAAGACGTAGCATGAGGCCGCGACTAGGAATGATGCCTGCATTTCAGAAAAATTAAGTTAGTTTCCTGTTAAAACGAGATTGATCCTCTGTTCGGCTTTTTCTTTCCAAACACCAGACAATGTCTCAAGGGCTACTGGTCTACACTAGGATTTTCTCCTTGTTCGGTGTCTCTTACCTCAAAACCTGTCAGCAAGCTGCTGCAGGCTTCGGTTAATCCGCTCTTGGCGGGCTGAACCTTTTCAATCACCACGCCCATAAGGGCATGATGCTCATCCATAATGGAAGCGCCTCGTAGCGCCTCCAGCAGGTTATCTAGTGCCCCTGGTTGGACAGGGGTCACCGGCGGAACAAGCATCCCCCTTCTTTTGAAGGAGGGTGCATGCTGGATTCCGGAGCCGCCTCGGTCTCCGAAATTGAGTCCGGTTGAGGGCCAAACTGTGTACGGCCCTTCCTGGCAGTCTCTTTGGGGATTGAGTCCCCTTGGTGTCCGGTGACGAGGTTTCGCCTTTGGGCACCTCCTGAGCCTCTCCCCCGCTGGAGACAGTCCTTCAGGACAGCACCTCCGCATCCTCCTTGGTCTTGGGGGAGTGTGCGTCCGGCAGGGAGTCGCTGGCCATCGCCTTGGAATCTAGCGAGCCTCCTGACGAGGATCGTTGGGAGCTTTTGTGGGCCGGACTACAATAAAATTTACCAATCGTTTCAATACAATGAGGAGGAGAGACTTTATAGGCGGACAAGGTGTTAGTACTTACGATGCGGCCCGAGGCTTAGCGCGGGGGCATCTCTCCAGACTGTCATCAACGTCCCATGCGGAGTTACCCGTTAGGGAGCCATTCTCCTTTTTGGGCGCCTCCTCCTCCAGAGTTGTGGAGGCCGCTCTCTTCTTCCTCCCCCCGCCGGGGGAGACTCGCTCCCCTCCTCCTCCACATCCGCATTGTCTTCGGCGGTGAGGGAATGGGCCTTGTCTTCGGACGCCGCGTCCGAAGTGCCCTTGCGGCGGGGGCCACTCCAGACCCCCTTGGCCTTTCTTGTGGCCTTCTTCTCTGGTGCCTTGTAAGTCACCGGCTCCAGCATCTTTGCTAAACACGGAGTGACTGGCTCTTTGGGCAGGGGAGCCGGACACCGAATCTTCTCCGCCCGCTTCAACTAGTACTGAAAAAGCAATGGTAATGAAAGCATTAGATATCACCTTTGAAACAAGCAAGTAAGGGATGTGTTAAAAATAACATACCTCGTTGGGGAGGTGATTTATGTTGTGGCCACAATCCGAATTGGTGGCTGGCGGTATCTCGTTGCCCTTGAAAAGCAACTTCCAGGCATCTTCATGAGTCGTTTCGAAGAGCCTCACCAAGGTATGGTGTTTCTTCGGGTTGAAGTCCCATAGAGGACGGCTTCGGCTCTGGCAGGGGAGGAACTAGCGCACCAGCATCACTTGGATTATGTCGACGAGCTTGATATCCCTATCGATCATGCTTTGGATGCGCGTTTGAAGCGCAATCAGCTCGTCCGACGAACACCAGTTTGGGCTCTTCTCGACCCAAGAGGTGAGCCGCATGGGAGCGCCGGAGTTGAATTCGGCAGCTGCGGCCTAGGTGGCGTCGCGGGGTTCGGTGATGTAGAACCATATCTTCTGCCATTCCTTGACAGATTCCACGAATGTGCCTTTTGGCCAAGAAACATTGGTGAGCTTGCTCACCATTGCGCCCCCGCACTCTGCATGATGTCCGTCCACCACCTTGGGATTCACGTTGAAGGTTTTCAGCCATAACCCGAAGTGGGGGTGGATGCGGAGGAAAGCCTCGCACACGATGATGAATGCCGAGATATAGAGGAAGGAGTTCGGGGATAGATCGTGGAAATCTATCCCATAGTAGAACATAATCCCACGGACGAAGGGGTGGAGTGGAAACCCTAGCCCGCAGAGGAAGTGGGGGATGAACACTACCCTCTAGTTGGGCTTCGGTGTGGGGATGATCTGTCCCCGGGCTGGAAGACGGTGGGCGGTTTCCTTCGCCAGATACCCGGCCGCCTGAAGCTCGGTGACGTTCTCCCCCTTAACGGAGGACGCCATCCACTTGCCTTGACCTCCGGATCCAGGCATGGTTGAGTGCTTTCTCGAGACAAGGGGAATGAGAACTTGGGCGCTGGAGCTCAAGGACGGAGAGGCAGGAGAAAAGCGTGGGGGAAGAAGGAGGAATCTTATCTCCTTATAAGGGCAGTGAATATCGAACGCCCCCCCCCCCCGATTCGCCTTAAAATTCGCCTGCTCCCAAGGGTTGTGTACACGACACGGTTGGGTTACCCACACCCGTATTGATGAGAATTCCGTGATAAGGGGACACGATCTCTGCTTTGACAAGACGTGCCAATGACAATCGCGTCTCGAAACGCGGGGCAAAAAACGGTTCGAAATTATGACTGGACAAGCGTGATGTCACATTACTAAAGTTGTCAGCAGATGGGACTCATGTGTTATTATATTCTCTCTATAGTTGTGTGCGGTGTGTTTTACAGGTCCAGACACGTTTGTTTCATTCGAAGACTATTTTTTGGAGTTTGGAAGGAGGAACCCGCCTTGCAATGCCAAAGACAGCACTATGCGCTGGATACCTTGTCATTGAAGCCAGGTTCAGGGGCTACTAAGGGAGTCCTGGACTAAGGGGTCCTCGGGCGTCCGGCCTGTTATCTGTGGGCCGGACTGATGGGGTGTGAAGATATGAAGACCGAAGACTACACCCGTGTCTAGATAGGACTCTCCTTGGTGTGGAAGGCAAGCTTGGCGAACAACTATGAAGATTCCATATTATGTAACCGACTCTATGTAACCCTAGATCCCCCCCCCCCGGTGTCTATATAAACCGGAGGACTTAGTCCGGATAGGGGATACTCAATACCTTAGTCATACATGCTAAACTTCTAGGGATTAGCCATTACGATCTCGTGGTAGATCAACTCTTGTAATACTCATACCCATCAATATCAATCAAGCAGGACGTAGGGTGTTACCTCCATCAAGAGGGCCTGAACCTGGGTAAAACTTTGTGTCCCCTTTCTCCTGTTACCATCAACCTTAGATGTACAGTTCGAGACCCCCTACCCGAGATCCGCCGGTTTTGACACCGACAGTCGCCTTCTCCTCTCGGTTTCTCCTCAATCGAATGCAACTGGTCTGGATGGTGGGTTTGGGGAGTAATGAATGGGGAGGGGAGTAAATGAACCGCGAGGGGGGGGGGAAGTGGCGAGACGTGAGGGGCAGCAACCGCAATCGGGCTTGGCGTGCGGGCGCGACGGCAGTTCCACCGCACGCCCCGACTGGCAACTGTTGACCTCAGAGAGAAAACATGCGTGCAGACGAACTCCCTTACAGACCACACACACGACTTATCCTACATGGCACACAAAATCAGCCTTTTCGTGCCAAGATTCGTGCAAAAGGCACTGGACGATGATCGAGGCATCTGGGCGAGTTGGGGTAACGCCCACACGTGTTGGCATTAGTGTTTTCGTAAAAAAGCTGACTACTTTAGTTTTTTTGAGACAATTCGCAAAGCTTTATTACGTCGTCACCAGTTGAACCAGGATGAAAGAGAGGTTCCCGGGGTGACCTAACCACACATGGCGCCCCCTAGTTTCAAAGCATGCTTTGCTAAATTATGAGCCTCCACATTGGAGCCCCTAAACTCATGAACGAAATTACAAGAATTAAATCTACTAGAGTAGTCTATGATTTCATGCACGATCGCTCCGTATTCTGCTCTGTTCTTCTGCTTTATACTATCTATCACCTCCTTGCAATTGGAGGCTAAGTGGATCGACTGAAGTTGGAGATCTTCCGACAGTGCCAACGCCTCCCTCACCGCCAAAGCTTCTAAGGTTGAGGGTTGGTGATCGCTGTGAAGCCCAGCATTGACGCCCCCAAGAATGCTCCCGACTCATCTCTGGCTATTGCGGCAATGGTTCCAACCCCTCGCCTTTCTGCAACTGCTGCATCCACATTGATCTTCGACATATTGTGTGGGGGCTTCAGCCATTGCTTCGGTCTCTGTGTATGGCCGTTCGTCGTCGGCAAAACCTTTGTCTGGGTCTAGAACTCGGCAATATATCGCTGAATGAATAGATGTGTAGACAAAGGAGATTGGTGGATATCCTCATAGGCTGCTTTCCGCTTTGCACTCCATACAGTGAAGGAAATATGCCCTAGAGGCAATAATAAAGTTATTATTTATTTCCTTATAATCATGATAAATGTTTATTATTCATGCTAGAATTGTATTTACCGGAAACATAATACATGTGTGAATACATAGACAAACAGAGTGTCACTAGTATGCCTCTACTTGACTAGCTCGTTAATCAAAAGATGGTTATGTTTCCTAACCATGAACAATGAGTTGTTATTTGATTAACGAGGTCACATCATTAGTAGAATGATCTGATTGACATGACCCATTCCATTAGCTTAGCACCCGATCGTTTAGTATGTTGCTATTGCTTTCTTCATGACTTATACATGTTCCTATGACTATGAGATTATGCAACTCCCGTTTACCGGAGGAACACTTTGGGTACTACCAAACGTCACAACGTAACTGGGTGATTATAAAGGAGTACTACAGGTGTCTCCAATGGTCGATGTTGGGTTGGCGTATTTCAAGATTAGGATTTGTCACTCCGATTGTCGGAGAGGTATCTCTGGGCCCTCTCGGTAATACACATCACATAAGCCTTGCAAGCATTACAACTAATATGTTAGTTATGAGATGATGTATTACGGAACGAGTAAAGAGACTTGCCGGTAACGAGATTGAACTAAGTATTGGATACCGACGATCGAATCTCGGGCAAGTAACATACCGATGACAAAGGGAACAACGTATGTTGTTATGCGGTCTGACCGATAAAGATCTTCGTAGAATATGTAGGAGCCAATATGGGCATCCAGGTCCCGCTATTGGTTATTGACCGGAGACGTGTCTCGGTCATGTCTACATTGTTCTCGAACCCGTAGGGTCCGCACGCTTAAGGTTACGATGACAGTTATATTATGAGTTTATGCATTTTGATGTACCGAAGGTTGTTCGGAGTCCCGGATGTGATCACGGACATGACGAGGAGTCTCGAAATGGTCGAGACATAAAGATTGATATATTGGAAGTCTATGTTTGGACATCGGAAGTGTTCCGGGTGAAATCGGGATTTTACCGGGTTACCAGGAGGTTACCGGAACCCCCCGGGAGCCATATGGGCCATCATGGGCCTTAGTGGAAAGGAGAAAGGGGCAGCCCAAGGGGGCTGCGCGCCTCCCCCCTTCCCCTAGTCCTAGTAGGACTAGGAGAGGTGGCCGGCCACCCCTCTCCCTCTTTCCCCCTTGGGAATCCTAGTTGGAATAGGATTGGGGGGGAGTCCTACTCCTGGTAGGAGTAGGACTCCTCCTGCGCCACCTCCTCCTGGCCGGCGCCTCCTCCCCCCTTGGCTCCTTTATATACGGAGGCAGGGGCACCTCTAAACACACAAGTTGACACAAGTTGATCCACGTGATCGATTCCTTAGCCGTGTGCGGTGCCCCCTGCCACCATATTCCTCGATAATACTGTAGCGGAGTTTAGGCGAAGCCCTGCTGCTGTAGTTCATCAAGATCGACACCACGCCGTCGTGCTGACGAAACTCTTCCCCGACACTTTGCTGGATCGGAGTCCGGGGATCGTCATCGAGCTGAACGTGTGCTCGAACTCGGAGGTGCCGTAGTTTCGGTGCTTGATCGGTTGGATCGTGAAGACGTACGACTACTTCCTCTACGTCGTGTCATCGCTTCCGCAGTCGGTCTGCGTTGGGTACGTAGACAACACTCTCCTCTCGTTGCTATGCATCACATGATCCTGTGTGCGCGTAGGAAAATTTTTGAAATTACTACGAAACCCTACAGTGGCATCCGAGCCAGGTTATTGATGTTGATGTTATATGCACGAGTAGAACACAAGTGAGTTGTGGACGATACAAGTCATACTGCCTACCAGCATGTCATATTTTGGTTCGGCGGTATTGTTGGACGAGACGACCCAGACCAACCTTACGCGTACGCTTACGCGAGACCGGTTCCCTCGACGTGCTTTGCACAGAGATGGCTTGCGGGCGACTGTCTCTCCAACTTTAGTTGAACCAAGTATGGCTACGCCCGGTCCTTGCGAAGGTTAAAACGGAGTCTATTTGACAAACTATCGTTGTGGTTTTGATGCGTAGGTGAGATTGGTTCTTACTTAAGCCCGTAGCAGCCACGTAAAAAATTGCAACAACAAAGTAGAGGACGTCTAACTTGTTTTTGCAGGGCATGTTGTGATGTGATATGGTCAAGACATGATGCTGAATTTTATTGTATGAGATGATCATGTTTTGTAACCAAGTTATCGGCAACTGGCAGGAGCCATATGGTTGTCGCTTTATTGTATGCAATGCAATCGCGATGTAATGCTTAACTTTATTACTAAACGGTAGTGATAGTCGTGAAAGCATAAGATTGGCGAGACGACAATGATGCTACGATGGAGATCAAGGTGTCGCGCCGGTGACGATGGTGATCATGACGGTGCTTCGGAGATGGAGATCACAAGCACGAGATGATGATGGCCATATCATATCACTTATATTGATTGCATGTGATGTTTATCTTTTTATGCATCTTATCTTGCTTTGATTGACGGTAGCATTATAAGATGATCTCTCATTAAATTATCAAGAAGTGTTCTCCCTGAGTATGCACCGTTGCCAAAGTTCGTCGTGCCCAGACACCACGTGATGATCGGGTGTGATAAGCTCTACGTCCATCTACAACGGGTGCAAGCCAGTTTTTGCACACGCAGAATACTCAGGTTAAACTTGACGAGCCTAGCATATGCAGATATGGCCTCGGAACACGGAGACCGAAAGGTCGAGCGTGAATCATATAGTAGATATGATCAACATAACGATGTTCACCATTGAAAACTACTCCATCTCACGTGATGATCGGTTATGGTTTAGTTGATTTGGATCACGTAATCACTTAGAGGATTAGAGGGATGTCTATCTAAAGTGGGAGTTCTTAAGTAATATGATTAATTGAACTTAAAATTATCATGAACTTAGTACCTGATAGTATCTTGCTTGTTTATGTTGATTGTAGATAGATGGCTCGTGCTGTTGTTCCGTTGAATTTTAATGCGTTCCTTGAGAAAGCAAAGTTGAAAGATGATGGTAGCAATTACACGGACTGGGTCCGTAACTTGAGGATTATCCTCATTGCTGCACAGAAGAATTACGTCCTGGAAGCACCGCTGGGTGCCAGGCCTGCTGCTGGAGCAACGCCAGATGTTATGAACGTCTGGCAGAGCAAAGCTGATGACTACTCGATAGTTCAGTGTGCCATGCTTTACGGCTTAGAATCGGGACTTCAACGACGTTTTGAACGTCATGGAGCATATGAGATGTTCCAGGAGTTGAAGTTAATATTTCAAGCAAATGCCCGGATTGAGAGATATGAAGTCTCCAATAAGTTCTATAGCTGCAAGATGGAGGAGAACAGTTCTGTCAGTGAGCACATACTCAAAATGTCTGGGTATAATAATCACTTGATTCAATTGGGAGTTAATCTTCCGGATGATTGCGTCATCGACAGAATTCTCCAATCACTGCCACCAAGCTACAAGAGCTTCGTAATGAACTATAATATGCAAGGGATGAACAAGACTATTCCCGAGCTCTTCGCAATGCTGAAAGCTGCGGAGGTAGAAATCAAGAAGGAGCATCAAGTGTTGATGGTTAACAAGACCACTAGTTTCAAGAAAAAGGGCAAAGGGAAGAAAAAGGGGAACTTCAAGAAGAACGGCAAGCAAGTTGGTGCTCAAGAGAAGAAACCTAAGTCTGGACCTAAGCCTGAAACTGAGTGCTTCTACTGCAAGCAGACTGGTCACTGGAAGCGGAACTGCCCCAAGTATTTGGCGGATAAGAAGGATGGCAAGGTGAACAAAGGTATATGTGATATACATGTTATTGATGTGTACCTTACTAGAGCTTGCAGTAGCACCTGGGTATTTGATACTGGTTCTGTTGCTAATATTTGCAACTCGAAACAGGGACTACAGAATAAGCGGGCACTGGCAAAGGACGAGGTGACGATGCGCGTGGGAAACGGTTCCAAAGTCGATGTGATCGCAGTCGGCACGCTACCTCTACATCTACCTTCGGGATTAATATTAGACCTAAGTAATTGTTATTTGGTGCCAGCGTTGAGCATGAACATTATATCTGGATCTTGTTTAATGCGAGATGGTTATTCATTTAAATCAGAGAATAATGGTTGTTCTATTTATATGAGTAATATCTTTTATGGTCATGCACCCTTGAAGAGTGGTCTATTTTTATTGAATCTCGATAGTAGTAATACACATATTCATAATGTTGAAGCCAAAAGATGCAGAGTTGATAATGAAAGTGCAACTTATTTGTGGCACTGTCGTTTAGGTCATATCGGTATAAAGCGCATGAAGAAACTCCATACCGATGGACTTTTGGAACCACTTGATTATGAATCACTTGGTACTTGCGAACCGTGCCTCTTGGGCAAGATGACTAAAACACCGTTCTCCGGTACTATGGAGAGAGCAACAGATTTGTTGGAAATCATACATACCGATGTATGTGGCCCGATGAATATTGAGGCTCGTGGCGGATATCGTTATTTTCTCACCTTCACAGATGATTTAAGCAGATATGGGTATATTTACTTAATGAAACATAAGTCTGAAACATTTGAAAAGTTCAAAGAATTTCAGAGTGAAGTTGAAAATCATCGTAACAAGAAAATAAAGTTTCTACGATCTGATCGTGGAAGAGAATATTTGAGTTACGAGTTTGGTGTACATTTGAAAAACTGTGGAATAGTTTCGCAACTCACGCCACCCGGAACACCACAGCGTAATGGTGTGTCCGAACGTCGTAATCGTACTTTACTAGATATGGTGCGATCTATGATGTCTCTTACTGATTTACCGCTATCATTTTGGGGATATGCTTTAGAGACGGCCGCATTCACGTTAAATAGGGCACCATCAAAATCCGTTGAGACGACGCCTTATGAACTGTGGTTTGGCAAGAAACCAAAGTTGTCGTTTCTTAAAGTTTGGGGCTGCGATGCTTATGTAAAAAAACTTCAACCTGATAAGCTCGAACCCAAATCGGAGAAATGTGTCTTCATAGGATACCCAAAGGAAACTATTGGGTACACCTTCTATCACAGATCCGAAGGCAAAACATTCGTTGCTAAGAATGGATCATTTCTAGAGAAGGAGTTTCTCTTGAAAGAAGTGAGTGGGAGGAAAGTAGAACTTGACGAGGTAACTGTACCTGCTCCCTTACTGGAAAGTAGTTCATCACAGAAAACTGTTTCAGTGACACCTACACCAGTTAGTGAGGAAGCCAATGATAATGATCATGAAACTTCAGATCAAGATACTACTGAACCGCGTAGATCAACCAGAGTAAGATCCGCACCAGAGTGGTACGGTAATCCTGTTCTGGAGGTCATGCTACTAGATCATGATGAACCTACGAACTATGAAGAAGCGATGGTGAGCCCAGATTCCGTAAAGTGGCTTGAAGCCATGAAATCTGAGATGGGATCCATGTATGAGAACAAAGTATGGACTTTGGTTGACTTGCCCGATGATCAGCAAGCAATTGAGAATAAATGGATTTTTAAGAAGAAGACTGACGCTGATGGTAATGTTACTGTCTACAAAGCTCGACTTGTCGCAAAAGGTTTTCGGCAAGTTCAAGGAATTGACTACGATGAGACCTTCTCACCCGTAGCGATGCTTAAGTCCGTCCGAATCATGTTAGCAATTGCCGCATTTTATGATTATGAAATTTGGCAAATGGATGTCAAAACTGCATTCCTGAATGGATTTCTGGAAGAAGAGTTGTATATGATGCAACCAGAAGGTTTTGTCGATCCAAAGGGAGCTAACAAAGTATGCAAGCTCCAGCGATCCATTTATGGACTGGTGCAAGCCTCTCGGAGTTGGAATAAACGTTTTGATAGTGTGATCAAAGCATTTGGTTTTATACAGACTTTCGGAGAAGCCTGTATTTACAAGAAAGTGAGTGGGAGCTCTGTAGCATTTCTGATATTATATGTGGATGACATATTACTGATTGGAAATGATATAGAATTTCTGGATAGCATAAAGGGATACTTGAATAAAAGTTTTTCAATGAAAGACCTCGGTGAAGCTGCTTACATATTAGGCATTAAGATCTATAGAGATAGATCAAGACGCTTAATTGGACTTTCACAAAGCACATACCTTGACAAAATTTTGAAGAAGTTCAAAATGGATCAAGCAAAGAAAGGGTTCTTGCCTGTGTTACAAGGTGTGAAATTGAGTAAGACTCAATGCCCGACCACTGCAGAAGAAAGAGAGAATATGAAAAATGTTCCCTATGCATCAGCCATAGGCTCTATCATGTATGCAATGCTGTGTACCAGACCTGATGTGTGCCTTGCTATAAGTTTAGCAGGGAGGTACCAAAGTAATCCAGGAATGGATCACTGGACAGCGGTCAAGAACATCCTGAAATACCTGAAAAGGACTAAGGATATGTTTCTCGTATATGGAAGTGACAAAGAGCTCATCGTAAAAGGTTACGTTGATGCAAGCTTTGACACTGATCCGGATGATTCTAAATCGCAAACCGGATACGTGTTTACATTAAACGGTGGAGCTGTCAGTTGGTGCAGTTCTAAACAAAGCGTCGTAGCGGGATCTACATGTGAAGCGGAATACATAGCTGCTTCGGAAGCAGCAAATGAAGGAGTCTGGATGAAGGAGTTCATATCCGATCTAGGTGTCATACCTAGTGCATCGGGTCCAATGAAAATCTATTGTGACAATACTGGTGCAATTGCCTTGGCAAAGGAATCCAGATTTCACAAAAGGACCAAACACATCAAGAGACGCTTCAACTCCATCCGGGATCTAGTCCAGGTGGGAGACATAGAGATTTGCAAGATACATACGGATCTGAATGTTGCAGACCCGTTGACTAAGCCTCTTCCACGAGCAAAACATGATCAGCACCAAAGCTCCATGGGTGTTAGATTCATTACAGTGTAATCTAGATTATTGACTCTAGTGCAAGTGGGAGACTGAAGGAAATATGCCCTAGAGGCAATAATAAAGTTATTATTTATTTCCTTATAATCATGATAAATGTTTATTATTCATGCTAGAATTGTATTTACCGGAAACATAATACATGTGTGAATACATAGACAAACAGAGTGTCACTAGTATGCCTCTACTTGACTAGCTCGTTAATCAAAGATGGTTATGTTTCCTAACCATGAACAATGAGTTGTTATTTGATTAACGAGGTCACATCATTAGTAGAATGATCTGATTAACATGACCCATTCCATTAGCTTAGCACCCGATCGTTTAGTATGTTGCTATTGCTTTCTTCATGACTTATACATGTTCCTATGACTATGAGATTATGCAACTCCCGTTTACCGGAGGAACACTTTGGGTACTACCAAACGTCACAACGTAACTGGGTGATTATAAAGGAGTACTACAGGTGTCTCCAATGGTCGATGTTGGGTTGGCGTATTTCGAGATTAGGATTTGTCACTCCGATTGTCGGAGAGGTATCTCTGGGCCCTCTCGGTAATACACATCACATAAGCCTTGCAAGCATTACAACTAATATGTTAGTTGTGAGATGATGTATTACGTAACGAGTAAAGAGACTTGCCGGTAACGAGATTGAACTAGGTATTGGATACCGACGATCGAATCTCGGGCAAGTAACATACCGATGACAAAGGGAACAACGTATGTTGTTATGCGGTCTGACCGATAAAGATCTTCGTAGAATATGTAGGAGCCAATATGGGCATCCAGGTCCCGCTATTGGTTATTGACCGGAGACGTGTCTCGGTCATGTGTACATTGTTCTCGAACCCGTAGGGTCCGCACGCTTAAGGTTACGATGACAGTTATATTATGAGTTTATGCATTTTGATGTACCGAAGATTGTTCGGAGTCCCGGATGTGATCACGGACATGACGAGGAGTCTCGAAATGGTCGAGACATAAAGATTGATATATTGGAAGTCTATGTTTGGACATCGGAAGTGTTCCGGGTGAAATCGGGATTTTACCGGGTTACCGGGAGGTTACCGGAACCCCCCGGGAGCCATATGGGCCATCATGGGCCTTAGTGGAAAGGAGAAAGGGGCAGCCCAAGGGGGCTGCGCGCCTCCCCCCTTCCCCTAGTCCTAGTAGGACTAGGAGAGGTGGCCGGCCACCCCTCTCCCTCTTTCCCCCTTGGGAATCCTAGTTGGAATAGGATTGGGGGGGGAGTCCTACTCCCGGTAGGAGTAGGACTCCTCCTGCGCCACCTCCTCCTGGCCGGCGCCTCCTCCCCCCTTGGCTCCTTTATATACGGAGGCAGGCGCACCTCTAAACACACAAGTTGACACAAGTTGATCCACGTGATCGATTCCTTAGCCGTGTGCGGTGCCCCCTGCCACCATATTCCTCGATAATACTGTAGCGGAGTTTAGGCGAAGCCCTGCTGCTGTAGTTCATCAAGATCGACACCACGCCGTCGTGCTGACGAAACTCTTCCCCGACACTTTGCTGGATCGGAGTCCGGGGATCGTCATCGAGCTGAACGTGTGCTCGAACTCGGAGGTGCCGTAGTTTCGGTGCTTGATCGGTTGGATCGTGAAGACGTACGACTACTTCCTCTACGTCGTGTCATCGCTTCCGCAGTCGGTCTGCGTTGGGTACGTAGACAACACTCTCCTCTCGTTGCTATGCATCACATGATCCTGTGTGCGCGTAGGAAATTTTTTGAAATTACTACGAAACCCTACATACAGCCCATAGTGTGACTGCCATCAACATAAATTGCTCCGAGCTCAGTGCTTCATTCAGGGCGAACAGCCACTGTCGTGGATCGTCATTGTTGTGTTGGCACAATTTCTGCACTAAGTCCTCATCTGATAGAGCCCAAATACAATGGGCGTTAGTGCAATCCAACATCGTATGTCGCCAAGAGACCCGGGCGCCACAAAGCTTGCATGCTTCGGAAACGCTCATATTTCTGTGCACAAGAACATCTGCTGTCGGGATCGAACTTCTTGCCAGTCTCCATAGAAAGAACTTGATCTTTGGTGGTAGCTTAACTGCCCATAGCGACGACCACGAACTGTTGTCATGTCCAGCCCCCGAGGTTCCGTCCTCTTCACCTATCCAAGATTCTCTCACGTTCTTTGTATGCATAATAAGCATGTACACCGATCTGACTGAAAAGCCCCCCTTCTTCTCAGTGCTCCATGCCTAGAAGTCAGAGATGTTTCTTGTGCAGAGAGGTATGCTAAAGATTGCCTCAGCATCGATTGGTAAGAATACCGACCGGACTAGCGCTTCATTCCATGTGGTGGTTGCAACGGTGATCAGGTCACAGACCATAAGCGGTGGCGATGGGACCCTTGATGAGATCAACTTCATCATGCCCTGTCTTGGAAGCCAGTTGTGGCTCCAAATACATGTAGTTTGCCCATTCCCAATGCAACGTATGATCCCAAGCCTTAGCATGTCCTGTCCATCCAACACTGCCCTCCAAATCTGAGATGGCCTCCCGCCAAGTTGTGCCTCGAGTAGTGTGGTGTCCAGGAAGTATGCCGCCTTCAAAATTCTCGCGCTCAAGGAGTCAGGCTTTGTAAGTACTCTCCAGGCTTGCCTGGAAAGCAACGCAAGATTGAAGATTTCCATATCACGAAAACCCAGACCGCCCAAGTGTTTTGGCCTTGTCATAACATCCCAAGCCGCCCAGCTAGGCTTTCTCTTACCCGCTTTACTTCCCCACCAGAATTGACGGATTATAGACGTGATGTTATCGCAAAGGCCATGAGGAAGTCTAAAGCAGGCCATAGAGTAAACCAACAGATCTTGGGTCACAGCCTTAATAAGTACCTCCTTGCCTGCAACCGATAAAAGTTTCTCCATCCAGCCTTTCACCCTTTCCCAAACCCTATCTCGGAGATATCTAAAAGTACCCATCTTCGATTGCCCCACATCTGTTGGCATTCCTAAGTATCGATCACTCAGAGATTCATTCTGGACATTGAGCGTGTTTTTTATGCTATCTCTCACAAGTTGCGAGGTCCCTTTACTGAAGAAGATAGATGACTTGTTATGGTTCACCCTTTGTCCGGAAGCATTGCAATATATATCCAATAGGTTTGACACCTCTGTCGCCTCCTATACACTTGACTTGAACAACAGGCTATCATCGGCGAAGAGAAGGTGGTTGACAGCCGGAGCTACGGGTGCCACCTTTATCCCATTGAGTGCTGATGATCGAGAACTGGTTTTTAAAAGGCACGAAAGGCCCTATGCTACGATCAAGAAGAGGTAGGGGGAGATCGGGTCTCCCTGACGGATGCCATGAGAAGGAAAAAAACTCTCTAGTCTCTCTCCATTAAACTGAACTGAGAACGAAACTGAATTGATCATCCCCGTTAGTATGTCCACCCACTGTTGGTTGAAACCCAGCTTGATCATGATCGCTTGGAGATAAGACCACTCCAGCCTGTCATATGCTTTCATCATATCCAGCTTTAAAGCGCAAAAGCTATTTGACTTTGCCTTGCTGCATTTCATAAAGTGTAAACACTCATATGCACATATGATATTGTTAGTTATCAGTCTACCTGGCACAAAGGCTGACTGCTCATCTGAAATAATATCTGGTAGCACCACTTGCAGCCTGTTTGCAATGACCTTTGATGCTATTTTGTAAATGACATTACATAAGCTAATAGGGCGGAATTGAGTTAGGAGGGTTGGGTTGATCACCTTGGGAATAAGCACCAAGACAGTGTCGTTCACACATTCAGCACTCTCCACCCCTCGAACAATTCTCAACACCGCATTTGTGACCTCCTCCCCGCATAAGTCCCACACTACAAAAAAATACACTTCCGTGATGATACGTGTTTGTCACAGTAGGTTGCGTTTTTTGTCATGCATGTACATCCATGACAAATTTATGACAGAATCAAGATAGTCATACCTGTGCTGTCGTAGAAGTGTTCCATGACATTACCAAAATTATCATCACGGAAGTGTCCACTTCCATGATGATAAATTGCGTGTCACAGAAGTGCTTTCGTCAAGGGTGACCGACACGTGGCATCCACCGTAACTAAACACCGTTAAGCTATCGGGTCGGGTTTTGGATCCGATAACCCGTTAACTGCCCCGACCAATGGGAAATTTCCACGTGTAGAATTCTTATTGGCCGGACGAAACACGTGTCAGCTCGTCAGTGGGTCAGATAGGTGCCTGTGATATGTCGACACGTGCCACGGCCCACCACTGGCCCATTTAGCTTACAAAGCCGACCCGTTTGACTTGGTCAAAAGTTAACGGGTTGGCCCATGAAAAGCCTGTTAACGGTCTCTTTGCAAATAGCCCATTTTACGGCCCATTAACTCACGGCCCGTTAGGCCCTAAAGGAAATCGGCCCAGCAACGTCATGTGGGCCGTCGAATATAACACCAGCCCATTTCACTTTCGGCCCATGTATGGCCCACGACGTCTTTCGGCCCATATGAGGCCTTCGTATCTTTCGGCCCTTTACAGGCCCATGGTGACTCTAGCCCATAATGAACAGTAATTTTCTTTATACCTGTTAACGGCCCGTGATTTACGTGGGCCATTTCCAGCCTGTGTTAGCTTTTGGCCTATTGACGGCCCATACGTTCTTGGGCTCCTTTTCGGCCGTCGATTAGTTCTAGCCCGTTACTGGCATGTTCCCCTAATGGGCCAAATTCGGCCCATGGCAAGAGTCGGCCCGTTACTAGCCTGTTCCCCTAATGGGCCAAATTCGGCCCATGGCAAGAGTCGGCCCGTTACTGGCCTGTTACCCTAATGGGCCAAATTCGGCCCATGGCAAGAGTTGGCCCGTTTCTGGCCTGTTAACCCGTTGCACCATTTCCAGCCCGTCCTATATTCTGGCCCATTAACGACCCATTATGCCTGTGACAGAATTAAGCCTTTGCTGTCCTACGACTTGTTAACAGCCTGTTACCATGCTGGGCCGATACCAATTACGCCCGATTACGGCCCACGTAGACCCATTTATCCGACGGCCCGAGGCCCACCGATTACATGCCCATTTGTCGACGGCCTGTAGGAGACCCATGGATCCTACGGCCCGTATATGGCCCATGGTAGTTGCGGCCACTAGCAAACCAGGGAAAAAGAAGACTAGGAAATAAATAAGGCCGAAACTAACGCTAGGCTATTAAGGCGATTGCACAGATTACATCCACTCGGCATCAAAGATCGCCACCAGTGCAAATATAGGGAACACCCTACACTATACAAAAATGGCTTGCTGTTTTCTTCAGCCGGTGGCTGCACGTTAAGAATAAATTTTGTATCGCACCAAAACAAATTACAACTATATAACAAAAGGACGGTTGACATAAAACTTAACAGTCTAGCAGATAAATGCACCACCAGAACTTCAGAAGCTCAGTTCATTTGACCTGACTATTACGTTTTCATGCTGTATTGTCTGATGGAGCACCATAACCCTCTCCTTCATTTCCCCTAGGCTCCTGAACAACATAGCAAATGTCTGATAGTCTAGTTTCAAAACCATGCATATCTTGATGACATTGAGCAATGTTTCTCCTTATTTCACAAAGGGTCTCTGTTAGGGAATGGACTTGTGTCTGGAGCGCAGATACAACATTGCTTTGAGCTTGCATATCTTGATCATGAGGCAGTTTGGACGATATTTCCTTAACAACCAACCCAGTATTACGCAGGAACATGCTTTTGGCACTGTTAGTGGACAGGTACTGACCCACTGCAGCAAGAGCTGACATTGCGGTTATAGTTGCCTCGCCACCTTCAGAAGGTGGCGGTTCCACCATTTGTTCAATAGCTCGTTGAAAAGTTGAGGTTTTACATTAGTAGTACCAGAATAGAAGATATTAAGGAGGCAGCAAAACCAAACAAAATAGCTTTGGTCTATATACAAAACTTATTCTGGTGAACCCATGTAAAATATTAGTTGTATTTTATTGCAAAGTACATAATAAAACCAGGTTCCAAACATATGACCATGTACCATCGCTAATGTATTGTCTATTTCTTCACATTGTATTGAGGGCTAAGGATAAAGAGACGAAGTTTATAATACGTTAAGCATAGTATGACATCATTCATATCACAAAACAACTGAGAACAGACAAACGGGAAATTGTAACATTGTGTGGGCAAGTTCAGCACGGAACTAGATTACGGGTCAAGATCAAAGGAACATCACTCCTCTCTTTTAAACCTTGTAAGGTGCAATGATACGCTAAGACAATTGTGTATAAAATTGAAAAGAGTAATAGACATTGGCTGCAAACCATGCAGTTCAAGGCAGAAGTCAGAGTAAGTAGTAGTTAAAAGGCATGAGGATTAAGGACTTACAACAGCGGCTTTGACTGGTGTAGTCATGCCCTTCTTCTTGCTGGTGTGACAGTCCTTGAAGATTTCCACATCATTTGGTTCAGGTACTTTTTGGTCCTTGCGGGCTTTCCTCTGCATTTCGAACAAGTCAATATAGATCTGATAATATGATACATCAAAAAGAGTGAAACAGCAACTAATTACAAGAGCCTCGCAGTGTGCAATATAGCTACGAGATCCTGTCGTCTATTGGAATTTCACTTTTGTACGGCTAGCCTTGTTCTTTGAACAGTTCACCTACAAGAAGATAGATTTGTGTGGCACATGCGTAAAAAGGACTTCAACATGTGATCTGATCACATATATATAATGTACCTGATACTTCGGATCAGACCAGTGTTTAACAAGGCCCCTCCAGTCTTCATCCGATATATTTTCCACTGGAGATGTTTGGGAAAGTTCACTGTTAGCCTTGCCTTCAAAGTGAGTTTTCCTCAAGTTATACCGATACTGTCGCAGAGCAGACTTGAAAACATGGGTGCAAGCTTGTTTGGTTGCATAATCTTGGCTATCCTACTTGAACCTCATCTGTTGAAAATTATGGGAGTCTCATTATCAGCAACCTAGAAAGTATGGAACAGAGCAAGACGACATTACTAGTTTCCATACATAACCATACTTACAGATAAATGGTCGAGGAAGGTGTTGAACTGGGTTTCGTCTTTGTCATTCCTGTACTGAATCCATGTTGGGAGGATACGTACAGGACACCTAACGGCAACCGCTGCCTCTGATACTAACTTGGCTGACTCTGTAGCATCATGTGGCCTTTTTAAACCTGCCTCAAAACGGATCTCCATTCTTCCTCCTCTAGATTTAGTTAACCTATAGAGCATTATCCCTGATGTTTGTTTCCTCTTGCGCCTAGGTGCTAGTCCAACAACGAACATAGGAAGTGTTAGTGTACATCAAACTGTGAGACTACATATAAAGAAGCATGCAACTGTAACTTGACTCCAGCAACTACCTTCTTGCTGTTGAAGCTCACAAGGTTCATCTGATATTGCCAACTCGTCTTGTGTCAAGAGTGCTTGGGAAGTAGTGTCAGGTGGCAAGGGAGCTTGGGAACGTGCTTCTAGCTCAGTTAACGCACGAGTAAGTCATGCACCTAGCAGTACTATGGTAGGTGTTGCAAGAACTAGGGCTGTCTCTGCTTGTTTGGTGGTAGCTATTTGTTTCTGTTTGGCTTTTTTTGCAACTCGTGTAGCATGGGATGCCGTGTTTGTAGAATTTTCTGCTGGACTTTCACCTTCTATTGCACTATCAGTACCAGCAGAATCTGCAGGATTCATCCGCTTCTCATTCCCTGCCATTCTGTGTTTCTTCCTCTTTCTCTATGCCATGTTAAGTCAAGCCGACAAGAAAAACGAACAACAATTTAGTTCTTTAGAACAAATTGATGCGTGATGCAGACGAACTGAACTTTGATGTTAGACAACCACATGATAGGAGGATGTAATATGTATGAAAAACAGGACGGAAGAGATAACCAGAACTATGATGTGTAAACTAAGAAGAAGACATTTCACCAAATTAGAAGCAATGCCATGGAAGGTAGACACCATATGAAAGATGCTACAAATATCGCTCTGCCAAGTTAACAATGTCTCATCATTAATGGTGTTTAAACAAATGTGAAGCATTACAAGAAATAAATCATATGCAAGATGCAAACAACATCACACTACCATGTTAGAGGTCTCTCGTCATTAGTGCCATTGCATATTCATAGCATTGCATATTCACAGCTTATGATGTGTAAACTAAGGAGAATGCATTTCAACAAATTAGAAGCAATGAAAGCTAGACACCATATGAAAGATGCAACGAGTATCACTCTACCAAGTTAAAACTATCTCGTCATAAGTGCCATTTCAACAAATTAGTAGTACAAGCTAGAAAAGAATGTGAGATGTAACCTATATCACACTCCGAAGTCAAACATGTCTTATGATAAGTGATTGTTGCAGGTTACACAACAGTAGTAATTTGATGTAAGAACATGGTGTGATAGACAGATATTGTATGTTCTAGAAACAGGAACGCGTGTCTTATTCAAGTATAATGTGTAAAGTAAGCAGATGGAATTCAACAAAATTAGAAGCAATACAAGCTAGACATCACACATAACATGCAACCACATATAACAATGCCAAGTTAGAGGGAGCACCGGTGATGCTGCACTAGGGGAGACGTACTCATCATAAACACAGCTTTGTTGAGTGTCTATGCATGTGTTGTCATGGAAATCATCTTAGGGGTGTGGAGGAGTAGAAACTGTAGAGGCCCTCCGTTCGGAAGGAGCACCTTTATCCGCTGCCTTGCTAACTTCCTTCCGCTTTATTGATTTTGAATTGTCAAATAAAACCAACAAGAAAAAGCAATAAAATTCTCTCTTCAGAACTCATTCGTGCATGATACTGACAATCACTACTTTGATGTAAGGCAAACACATGATACCAGGATGGAATATGTACGAAAAATAGGACGGCATGTCATGTTCACAACTGTTTGTGTAAACTAAGCAGAAACCATTCCAGCAAATAAGAAGCAATGCAAGCTAGACACCACATGAAAGATGCAACCAATATGACTCTGCCAAGTTAAAAGTGTCCCATCATAAATGGAATTTCAACAAATTAGAAGCAACGCATGCTATAAATCATATGAAAGATGCAACTAATATCGCACTGCATATACTAAAGGTGTCTTGTCATGTTGATTGATGCGGGATACAAAAAAACAATAGTTTTATGTAAGGACATGCTTAATAGACAGATGTATTGTGTACTAAATACAGGAAGGCATGCCACATTAACAGGTATAATGTATAAGCTAAGCAGACTAGCACATGTAGTTTAACCAGATTGGAAGAATTACAATCTAGACACCATCTGCAACATGCAACCACATATCACGCTGCCAAGTTAGAGCAAGCACCTGCGATGCTAGTGTAGGGGAAATGCTGTAATCAACTATAGAGCTACGTTCACTATCTTCATCTAGCATTTCTGTTTCTTGAGAATCATGTCGGGAGGCTGATGCTGCATTCTTTAAATGAGGAGTAGTCCCCTTGCCTGCCTGCCTCGTCATAAGTGATCGATGAGGGATACACAAGAACATTAGTTTGATGTAAGAACATGGTTAATACACAGATGTACTAGTATGTACCAAAAACAGAAAGGCATGTCATATTCAAAGGTATAATGTGTAAGCTAAGCAGATGCAATTTAACCAAATTGGAAGCAATACAAGCTAGACATCCGGCTGGAGTGGTGAGCATGATCATCTAGGACCTGAGAGCCTGGTGGGAGGCGGGCTGCTTCGCCACCATTGCAACTTTTTAGTTGGCTTCCAGGTGATGCCTATCTTTGCTGGGTTTGTCACTGGCTTGGCCAGTGCCCTGACTAGCTATTTGTCTTCTGGTGCTCACTGGATGGTAGTTTATGTAAAAAAATATCTTTCCTTATCTTACCGACTTCGGCCTTTCGAATACAAGCTAGACACCATATGAAACATGCAACCACATATGACACCGCGAAGTTAAAGCAAGCACCTGGGATGGTGGTTCATTGCGAGCGAGGTCATCAACTCCAGAGCTACGTTTATCGTCTCCATCTGCTGACACTGCACCCTTTATAGCGCTGTAACGTGTCTTGCCGACCCGCATATGAAGCTAGAGCGAATTCTCTCTTTTCTTTTTGGCTTCTCTCATGGCAGCAGAGTCTGAAATACCCTTGCATAAAAATACAATAGTGAGAGTAAGGGTGAAGTGTGTGCAGAACTAGTGCACTGTAAAAGTAGCAGATAGCAGGTGGCTGAAAAATAAATGACAGGAGACATATGATAGCTCTACAACATTGCATGGCAAACAAAACTAGATTCTACTCCATATGATTTTGTAATATATGAGCACAGGAAATGCAGGTACTCCTCCAGCACACCACCACATGTGGTCATATCTAAGATAACAGTCGACTGAAAATAAATAGGTCAATCGATTTTTTATTGAACCGTCCAATCTATAAGGAACGGGCAGATGGCCTTCGTCTACCTCCTGCCAGTCACTGTTGACGATCTTTCTCGAACCGCCAGCGACCACCGGCCCAGACCCCTGCCTCCGCCGCCCCGCCCTCCCATCGACCTCACACCACGACCGTGCTTGGCAGCGCCCCTAGGCCATCCCTTTAATCCCGGCCGACCTCCAGATCAGGCGCCAGTAGCTCTAGGCCGCACACGCCCCTAATATAAACACCAAGGCGCTGCATCCCCGACGTAATAGGCGTACTAGCGCCTGTTACGCCGGGGAATGCTTCCGCTAATTGGGAATCAACTGACCAGAAATTGAAATTCAGGGGGGCGACGGACCTCTAGCTAAGGTGAAATAGTATATGAGGAGAAACCTTGTGCATCGCGAGTTACTAGGAACATCTAGTATCAAGAAGAAGCGGTTAACTAGTGTCTTCTGTGGGATGAATACCGTGCAAGCAGAGACGTAAGATTTGCACGAATAAGGGAAGATGAGTAACTTTTTCGGTTGCCGGTGTGGTCACCTCCACATGTCACGCCGATCTTCTTCTTTTTACCGGGGAAACCGATGTTCTGGAGGGTGCAGGCTTGGATGAACCCATGGCCAAATTGTTTACTGTGTTGCCGTGGCCGTATGTCGGCGGAGGGGAAGCAAATCCGAGGCGGCAAAGGATGGCGTAGCAGGAACAACTCTGGTGCGGTGGAGGGTGGTGAAGTTGGAGCGGCAGCGGTGAGGCGCAGGACGGCGTGGTTGAACTGGCTCGGGTATGGACGGCTCGGCCTTGGCTTCGACTACTAGCCATGGATGGCATTGCGGTTGAGGTTGCAGTGGACGACGATGTCGGGGTATCGGCTCCAGCGTGATGGAGGAGGGCGGCGATTGATGGGTGGGATGGGGTGGCGGACGGAGGACGTCAGGGTTTCGCGGCTGGTGGAGAGGTAGTTTTGGCGCCCACGGAGTACGAATGGGGAATTGGACGGGTAGGGGGAACCATGTTTCGGTCTGGGACGCACTTGTTTTTGGCTTTTTTGAACAGAAGATGGGACGCGCTTGTTTGAAATTTGGGGAAAGTACAAACTTTGCCCCCCTCTTAAATTTCGGACCTACCGTGGGTCGGGGGTAGGATGGTAATCCCAGGTGTCCCAAATAGTGGGCGGGAGCAATTTCGGCCGCGCGCATGTGATCTTAGGCGGCCATTGTGTATGAATGTTTTTCGGATGCGGTTGCCTGGCGTCTAGATGAAGCTACAAACCTACCCCGGTTTAGACCTTTGGACGTCGGGCTGGTAGGTTTTTCGGGTCAGAGTTATTAGAAAAGTAATTTCCTTGTACTACCAAACATTGGTCTCACGCGGTTTTGGGCGAGTACAGGCTCTTTTGGCGTTTCGTTCGAAATTTTGAAACACAAGCATTCACGTTTAGAGTACTCTTGAACTATGAGGATTGACGTAAATAGACAACGTTATATTTGACCTTGTATGTTTGAAAACCTCATTAAATTATCCGCTACTTTTTGAAAATTTGACACTTGAAAATCCTATAACTACTATTATTTTGGAATGGAGGAGCTAAATTTGAATCTATTTTGTACACGACTACATATGCTATTATGTACAAAATCAGGGCAAAGATTGGTGCCCCCATAATTTAGGTATGGTTTACAAATGCCATGATATCAAATTCAAATAATTGAATGGACTTCATGTTGAATTCGATTTTTTAAACCACCTTAAGTTGAATTCAAATATATGCTAGTTCATAGGTAGCTATTTATAATGTCCATTGTGACACTTTTGTATGTATAATGTGCTTTACACACACAACATGAACTATACTCACGTTTATATTCGATTGCTAAAGCAATGCATTGTCTGGAGTTCAAAATACTAACTATGTGGATCAATTGTGTTGAATAATAGCATAGACATGCTCAAATTCGATAGAATCTAGATGTCTGATGGATCAATGACCGCTCCTTACGCGAATTGCAAATATCATGATCCCATCCTAATATTTGGATACAATTTATATCTTTAATCAATGTGTAGAGAAGTCTTTTACGTGTAGTTTCACTCTCCATCGGTGGTCTCTCACACATGCTCACACACTCTCTCCCGAGGTGTCTTTCTCGCACACATGCTCTAGATATAACCCTCCCTCTCTCTCGTAACCATTTACAACTGTATCCACTAACCTTTATCACAAGCACTCTTCCTCTCGCAAACATACACACGCACAATCCTCATCGACCCTTTCTATATACATGGACCTGCCTACGTGTCTCATGTACGCACATTATCTTTACGCCTATCTCTCACACATTGTCTCACACCTCTCTTCCTAATCGA
Source organism: Triticum dicoccoides (assembly GCF_002162155.2). Taxonomy (NCBI): domain Eukaryota; kingdom Viridiplantae; phylum Streptophyta; class Magnoliopsida; order Poales; family Poaceae; genus Triticum; species Triticum dicoccoides. The sequence goes on along the minus strand of NC_041380.1, from coordinate 108,525,480 downwards.
CGAGTATGATTCTAGCAGAGCATTCCGTAGGATGCCCCTTAAAGTTAGGTTGGATGAATAGTAATATCAGAGATAAAGGGGTTACCTTAGTCCGAGAACCTAGGGTTACAAATCCTAGCCGGCTTTGTCAGTGGACACAGAGTCCTTCACAATTCTGCTATCTTTGTCTTGTACGACTAGTCATCCATGGGTCTTCCTAAATGCGTCACGGGCCGACCAATGTGGCGCAGGACGGAACCGAACGAAGGGCCTCACCGTGACCCACCGGACCTCACGCGGTGACACACCCTCTGGCTCCACGTCTCATTATCTTCTCACACCCACACATACCAACACAAACACCACACATAGATAAAATTTCTCCTGGTGCCTCTATTCCCTCCCCCCTTGCATACACACACTCAAGGGAATGGAATCTCTTGTCGTGACGTCATATTCGTCTCTCTCTCTAGACCACTCTCATTTCTCGTGCTATCTCTCCCACGCCCCCCCGTCGGCCCCTCTATCCATGCCTCTCTCGAATACGTAATACACACATATACCTCTCTAGGCCCCGCCAAATGCATCAACTACACATTCACACATGTTACATCACGTACCCCATTGATCTAAAAATCCCTCTCTTCACGTTTATTTCGCATACAACATTCCTTTTGAATAAAGTGTGGCCCAAAAAATTATTTTAGAGTTTCTACATATATACAACATTACAAAGTTATATGGAGGAGTACGAACGCTAATTTGCATTGCATGGTGCCCACAATGATATTTATTCCGCACTGTGAATTTGTATATTTTTATACTATATACAAAGTTAGGCATAATAAAGAGAAACGGAGAGCATCTCTCTCTCTCCATCGCATACCCCCCTGTACGCCCCTTTCATGTATGCACACAAACTATCTCCAGGTCCTCTAAAATTAAGCCCCCAGAAAATTCATGCATGTTTCATCTTTCTCTCGCGATATATGCAATGACGATCATTGTATTTGAAGCGAAAGCACGATACGTACATTGGACTTCAGAATCCACTCATTACGGTCACCATTTACGTTTAGTGGTTATTATGCAGTCACGGGCTCACCGTACAACTCTGTATTTGCTCATGACATGACTAGTTGACCAGTTAAACACTCCACGTGGCACCTCTAGTGTTGCATCACATTATCTCACTACCATCGTGCCAACGTGTCGACTTGTATCTACTCTACATCTACAGTCTTATAAAATATATAAAATACACTCTTATAAAAAACAGAGTTGGTGATGATGGTGTGCCTACCATCCTGTAATATAGGCCGTCTGATTTATATCTGACGGATAGGAAAGAAACTACGGCAATTTTGCAAAAAGGTACCCACACACCTCTCCACATTTGCAAATAAGGCCTTCCCTCGTTCATCCTTTTCTCTCACAAGATAAACAAGTCATACAAATGCATCTTGATGTTATGTGCAACGCACGGGCATCCTGCTAGTAAGAATGAAAACAAACGGCAAAAAAATATTTGAACGGTGGTTCGAAGTCATGACCGCGGGCACAGCGGACAAGGTGGCCTTGTATTGGTATGCTGAGCCGTCTGTTTTAACACACAGGAGCTCATGTGGTGATTATACACACACGCACGCATGCACACGAACTGCATCCACGCAACACTCACACAAACACATGCACCCACGCACGCACGCAACACTCACACGTACACACACATCCACGCACGCACGCAACACTCGCACGCACGCATGCAACACTCGCACGCACACAAGCATGCATGCATGCACACACCAGTACACCACGCGACCAACACACACTCTCGCGCTCAAGTGCTCAACCTACACGTGCATGCGCACACATCAGGCCCTGACAGACACATACACAACCAGGTGATTCCCGCGCATGGGTTGGAGCTTGTCGCGCCTGCGTAAATTTGTGTTTATCTGACCTTTTGCCTATGCGAACTGACAGGTGGGACCCACAAGGAACATGGTCAATTTAACTAGTCAACATGGCGCCACACAGACTATTTAGCCAGTCAACAGAGTGCAATCCGATGCTGAACTGTGAGCAAGTGACCGTATAATCACCGCAAAACGTATATAGTGACCGTAATCAGCTTATTCTGAAGTTTGGTGACCGTATTACGCTTTTCCCTCTGTAAGCCCTCCAAAACTACATCTCTACACGTTCTCGCATGTTACATCTAACAACTACAGTATGCAATACATCACTACTACTACACTCTAACACAATAAATCTTATGTGTTTTTAGTTTTACTAGATATCATATTGTTACTTATAATTATTCAGTTTGCATACATTAAAATTGCCTTTGAAATGTATGGCCAATATCATCTACCGCACGGGAAAAATCCCACCCTTTCCTGTTTAATCGGGTTTGTATCAATGGATCGTGCGAAACAGCAAAACTATAGTACTATACAGTACAAGTGACAGTTCACTGGTCCGTCGTGTCGTCTACTCCTCCGTCGTAAGAGTGGAGCACTCGATTTCATAAATCTTCTAGTCCCTTTCACCGACATGTGGGACATCAAGCTACCGGGTCCACGTGCCATACCGGAATACAGTGTAGAGCAGCCGGGGTGAAGCACCCCAGTCATGGCGCCAGCGTAGTAATGAGCAATGAGGCGTCAAATCACAAAGCTGCACCTTTCCCGCAGTTAAGTTGGAGGGACGAAGCAACCATCATTTCACTCGTTGCTGAATCCGCTTCTCCCTCATCTTCTTCAACTTAACCATGTGTTGCTTCTGCCGTTGTTCTGCCTCATGTGGGACGCGGATCGGCTTGGTAAAGCACTGACACGTGGGACCGCATGTTAGCAAACCGCCAGGACAACGTCCTCCGAAAATAAGAAGCCTAATCCTAGACTTACAAAGGGCTACGTAGCTGCTACGTATACTCTCCATCTAATCTATATATGCCCCCTGATTTTCAGGTGGGGTGGGCCTAATCCTCTCCTTTAATCCAATCAAATAGTCCCACATCACATCAGTTCGTAACTTTATGTAGACCATTAGGTGGATGTAGCATTTCTCAAATAAGAAACGTCCCCCGCCATTCGCGCGGCAAAATCTCCTGCTTCTTACTAATCTTGATTCTATAATTTTTTAGATCAATATAATTGAGATTTGTATAGATAGCACACAGGAGCAAAACCAAGTGGTACGGTTAAGGGCATCCACAATGTGTAGCCAAATGTGAAAATAGCTTTTGGCATCGTGGGAACCATTGTGGACGGTGTTGCCAAAGCCAAAAAGATGGAATCGAAGGTCCCTAATTGATTGATTGAAGGAATAGAAAAATGCAATGTCTCTCCTCTTTCTCCCATGCTTGGACGCATGTAGTACAGTATAGAGCACAGAGTCTACTCCCCTGTTACTTCTATCACAAATCACAAAGCAGTGAGGCGTCAAATCACAAAAGCATGGACGAAGCAACCATCATTTCACTCTTTGCTGACTCCGCTTCTCCATCGTCTTCTTCGAGAAACCATCTCACTGCACTAGTACTCATAGTAGTACTCCCTCCGGTCCTTTTTTGTCTGCGTCTAAGAAAATTTCATTTTCCCCGCGATGCTCTGTGCATTGGCATTTTTTCGCTACTCTTTCCAACCGGGCCCTCCATCCCTTTCCACCGCATGCGTGCCTGCAGTAATCCCATCTCTCTTTCCCATGTGCTTCGCATCTTCCCAAGGCAGAGAGAGCTGCTTGCATGCAGCAACAGGAGAGAGAGCGAGAGGCGCATGCATGCAGAGATATGGACAGGGGAGAGAGAGAGACGACATGCATGCATGCATGCGGAAGTGAGAAGGTTGGTTTGCATGGCGCTACATTAATCAAGCGATGAGGAGTGAGATGGTTAGCTCTTTGGTCTTTGGAGAAAAAATACGCATTAATTGACACGTGAAATGAGGATTTGTATCGATTAAATCCCGCGAAGGAAAACCCCGCCTTTCTTTTTTAACACTAGTACTCCTAGTACGTACATACTTATCCTGTTTGGGTCTAGGCCTTGCATTGCCAAACTTCGCCACATATTTTTGCCAAGCTTGCCTAAAGTTTTCAAAATGAGAAGGAGGTACATTTGCGCACGGCTGTCGCGGTCGCACCGGACCCTCACACGGTCGCTCCTGCACGCCGCGGTCGCACCGCACCCTCACACAGTCGCTCCTGCACGCCGCAAACCCAACCAAGGGAACACACCCTCACTGACAATTGTTATCGCATGTGAACAAACTAAACTCAGCCATCCTATCGCTGACGCATAATTTTCGTTCATAGAGTATGTTTATCCAACCGCATGTTGTGGAGTATCCGTATGGCCCGTGCGGTGGTCTGTTGGGGAAGAAGAAGAGGTGAGGAAGAAGGAAAGAAGGGTTAGGAGACGTAGGATATTCATCCAACCGCCTGAAATGGTAGACTGACCCAAGTCAGGCGACTTGCATAACAAATATATGTTTTACACAGCAAAAGATACATAAATACAACAACATAAAGAAAAACTATCACTGCTCGCGGAAAGAGACGGCCTAGTCATCTTTGGCTGCCAGCGCGAACCAGCCGTCGCTGCCGACGTGTGTCTCCACACCGTGGTTGTCCTCGGCCTCCAGCTACTCGTTCAAGCGGAGCATGCGGGCGCTCTGCACGGACGAGAGCACAGCCCGGTTCAAGTCGAGGACGTCCGGTTCCGCCTGCAGGAGGGCCTCGATGGCAGCGGCATCCGCGCGCTCCGCATCGAGTCGAGCCTCCACCGCCCGGTTCAAGTCCAGGACGTCCGGTTCCGCCTGCAGGAGGGCGTCGATGAGAGCGGCATCCGCGCGCTCTGCGTCTAGTCGAGCCTCTGCCGCCCGGTTCAAGTCCAGGACGTCCGGTTCCGCCTGCAGGAGGGCCTTGATGGCAGCGGCATCCACGCGCTCCGCCTTAAGTTGAGCCTCCGCCACCCGGTTCACATCCACGACATCCAGTTCTGCTTGCAGGAGAGCCTCAATGGCAGCGGCATGCGCGCGCTCCGCGTCAAGTTGAGCCTCTGCCTCCCGGTCCTCCTTTTGTATCGCCATGTTGAACCGCTGGTCCGCCTGCACCATGGGGGATTCGGACGCCGGTACGAAGTCGACGTCCATCGTCTCATACCCATCGGGGGCCTTCTGCGCTGCGACCTCTGCCATGAACATTGGATCGGCTTCCTCCTCCTCGTAGCTTGGCTCCAGAGAACTCGGGGATTGGCCCGCCGCAAAGCGAGCTTGGGAACGGAGGTCTATGGCGCTGACCGCCGCCGCAATTTCTGCGCGGCGCTCCGGCGTCAGCATCTTGTAGTAAGTGATCTTGCGGCGCACCATGGCTTTTCGGTGAACTAGGGGACGCTTGATGCGGGCTAGGGGATCGAAAGGTGGGGGAATGGGCTGGAGATTTGGTGTGTTTTTTGGGCAGTGGCTGGCGTAGGCCGAGCAGCGAAGGTTCTGGTGTGAATAGTGGTTCCAGTGACGACCGGTCAATCGGTTTTGACTGTACATCGCTCTTGTCGCGTTCGCGTTGCAGCCCGGCACGCTGGACCCTCCACGTCGCTCACCGAATGGAACTCGCTTCGTCTTGCATTTTTGCTCGCTTGTGGGACCGCAGTTGAGAGAAAACCGACGTCCCTCCCCCTCCCTCGCCCGCGTCATTTATTATACCACCACTCCCTCCTTTTTATGCGGAGTAAATAAAAATAGAGGGAGTATACTACGGATGAGGATCCCCTGATGTGGCCGAAACCATTGAGTAACTGACATGCGGGGCCTAGCAAGCATGGGATCCGCCAGTAAGTGACCGAAAGGGAGGGTAAGGCAGGGATACCTACGTCAGAGGATCCTCTTCCACTATACTACTTTGACCAAATGCTAGAGTAATAATATATGACATGCAACTTACACAAATGTTAAAGTAATAATATATGACATGCAACTTACACAAAGCATACAGGGTCTAATGCATTTTTCTAGGCTAACTTTGACCAAATGTTAGAGTAATAATATATGACATGCAACTTACACAAAGCATACAGTCAAATTCGTATGTGAAAGGAGTTTCCAATGATATAATTTTCACATTATACATCTCATGTACTATTAATCTTGTCAATAGTCAAATTGGAAACCATCTCGAGTACAAATCTAGGAGTACGTACGAATCTAACAATATTGATTGGGCGTTGTTGAATGTTGATACCTTTTTGATCAAAGTAGAGATACTTTGACTACACATAAAACTTATCTGTAAACTAGAAAGGATAGGAGGGAGTATATTATACGTTCAAAAATGAAACGTACATTGAATACCCTTTATATATGATTTGCGGATGCTATGATCACCAGTTCAAAATTTTGAATCCGCCTTAGGTATCATGTGCCCCCACTCGTTCCCTCTCGATTTCATCTCGGGGTCCGGAGATCTATTGAAAGAGGACTAGGGTGGGTACATGCGAATGATACTCAGCGGAATGTTCAAATGAGGCATGCGGGAGGATGTACTCGACTGGAGGGCGACATGATCGATGGAGAAGAGGGTTGGAGAGGAATGAGAAATAAGCAAACGCCACATGATTATACTTGAACGGCTCAAATAAACAATAAGTTGTCTCTCTTGGCCTACATAGTGAAAGGCCTAATGCGCAACGCGGAGCACTGACGCTCGAATATGGCCGGGAAAACATGGAAACCGACATGTGGGGCACACCCGTCGGGACGACGTAGCACAGACTAGTCCAATGGAGGAGCTGGCCCATGACCTCCTCGCCACCGACAACCGTTCATGTGGGTCGTTGGGGCCAACAACAAGGCGCAGCTCCAGCACCGCCTCTGGACACGGCGACCGCGGTGAGCGACATGCTCATATCGTAGCTAGGCATGGTCGGTTTCAGTGTGCCGAGGGTGGCGTTAGTGCTGTGGCATGACCAACCCCAAGGTTGCCCCATCAAAGCATTGGGTAGCCAAAATTTTGGTTGAGGTATTGGTTGCCCATGATTTGGCCGACATTGGCAAGAAAAATGAACTAGAGTTGGCTAGAGTTCATTGGCATGCCAAAGAAATGGCAACCATCTAAACAAAGACCAATCTTTGGGTCATGACCAAAATTTTGGTTGAGGTATTGGTTGCCCATGATTTGGCCGATATTGGCAAGAAAAATGAACTAGAGTTGGCTAGAGTTCATTGGCATGCCAAAAAAATGGCAACCATCCAATCAAAGACCAATCTTTGGGTCATGACCAAAATTTTGGTAAGGTGCACTTTGGCCACAATCCAAACACACCCCAACACCCGGCTCATCGAGGATGCACGGGGTGCCGTGACGCATCCATGGAGTGTTGTAGCGCGGCCAACTGCATCCTCTAGACCTGAGACCATGCCGTGTCGTCTTGCTTTTTCAATGACATGCGGGGAGCGCATGTGAGCAAAGGGCATCTCCAACGTTTCCACGACCGCAGCTGACTACCCTGGCACACCAAAACCATCGTCCCTCGCGCCGCCGCGTGGTGTGTTCCCAGCCGGCGCCAGCTGCCCGCATTCATGCCATCCATTCGTATGTCGTTGTTAAGAGGCTCGGTGCCCGAGGAACCAACTCCGGCGACTTAATGACGCACCCGGACGCTTGGCCTCACCGGAATGCGCTACTTAAAGCGGCAACGCCCAGCTAACCTCCACACCATAGCGCATCGTCCTCCTACCTGGCACCACATCCGCCATGACCGCAAGTGCGAATGCTCTGCGGGAGAGCTTGTCTTCGGGGATGAAGCTCGAGGACACCGCCCTTGCTCAAGTCGCCTCTCGCGACGCAATAGCGGCGTAGTCGGACGCGGACGCGACCGCACAAGTGGTGGCCATGCTGGCGGCCGACGACGGGAGCACCGTCAGCCACGCGTCCTACTTGCCGCCGTCCAATGTCCGGCACCGCCGAGGTTGGGGACTCCTTTGAGGATGAGTAGGGCATGGGAGGCGGCAGGGCATGGTGTGCCAACTGGCCGGTCCGTATCCCATGTTCTACTCTTCCTCGCTGGAGACCGCACCTTCACTTCACGGGTCTTGAACCCCACCCCCGTACATAGACATCGCAAATGGAGGACGTCGGTCGCCACCGTAGAATAGGTTTAGGGTCGGGTTTCTTTTATTTTTCTGCCCTATAAAAGTTTAAAATGTAATGAAAACCTGCCGTGTTTGCATTAATCTCGGTCGGTGTATATGAACTTTCACAATAATATACATATTATAGAAGCACTAGCAAGATGCCCGTGCGTTGCACGGAAGATCAAGATCTTGTGGGAGAAAAGGATGAACGAGGGAAAGCCTTATCTGCAAATGTCGAGAGGAGTGTGGGTAAATTGTAATAGTTTCCTTCCTATCCGTTAGATATAGATCAAACAGCCTATATTGCAGGATGACACGTGAGGGAGTCCTAGATTAGGGGGTGTCCGGATGGCCGGACTATACCTTCAGCCGGACTCCTGGACTATGAAGATACAAGATTGAAGACTTCGTCCCGTGTCCGGGAGGGACTTTCCTTGGCGTGGAAGGCAAGCTTGGCGATACGGATATGCAGATCTCCTACCATTGTAACCGACTCTATGTAACCCTAACCCTATCCGGTGTCTATATAAACCGGAGGGTTTTAGTCCGTAGGACAACATACACATCAACAATCATACCATAGGCTAGCTTCTAGGGTTTAGCCTCCTCGATCTCGTGGTAGATCTACTCTTGTACTACCCATATCATCAATATTAATCAAGCAGGACGTAGGGATTTACCTCCATCGAGAGGGCCCGAACCTGGGTAAAACTTCGTGTCCCTTGCCTCCTGTTACCATCCGGCCTAGACGCACAGTTCGGGGCCCCCTACCCGAGATCCGTCGGTTTTGACACCGACATTGGTGCTTTCATTGAGAGTTCCTCTATGTTGTCGCCGTCAGGCTCGATGGCTCCTACGATCATCGATAGCGATGCAGTCCAGGGTGAGACCTTCCTCCCCGGACAGATCTTCATCTTTGGCGGCTTCGCACTGCGGGCCAATTCTCTTGGCCGTCTGGAGCAGATCGAAAGCTACGCCCCTGGCCGTCAGGTCAGATTTGGAAATTTAAACTACACGGCTGACATCCGCGGGGACTTGATCTTCGACGGATTCGAGCAACTGCCGAGCGCGCCACACTGTCACCACGAGCATGATCTAGCTCTGCCGCCGAACAGTGCCCTGGAGGCCGCACCCGCATCGGCTCCGACCCTTAACTCGGAGCCAACTGCGCCGATCGAGGATGGGCGGTTGGATGCCACCTCGGGGGCTGCGACCCCAACGGCGATTGAGCCAAGCACCAGCCCCGTACTCTGCAAGACTCATGACTCCAAGGAGCCGGACTCCTCTCCGGACTCCGAACCCTCCGCGCCCCTAACGATCGAATCTGATTGGGCGCCGATCATGGAGTTCACTGCCACGGACATCTTTTAGCACTCGCCTTTCGGCGATATCCTGAAGTCACTGAAGTCTCTCTCTTTATCAGGATAGCCGGGGACGGACTACGGTTAGCAAGGTTGGGGTACGGATGATGAAGAAATTCAAAACCCACCCACCACCCACTTTATAGCCACCGTCGACGACTTAACCGACATGCTCGACTTCGACTCCGAGGACATCGACGGTATGGACGCCGATGAAGGAGATGATGAAGAACCAGCGCCCACTAGGCCCTGGAAAGCCACCTCACCGTATGACATATACATGGTGGACACCCCAAAAGAGGGAGATGGCGATGGAACAGCGGAGGATGACCCCTCCAAGAAACAGCCGGTGATTTATAATCATGCTTTATTCAACCTGTTTCTGCATACAACAAGTTTAAAGTGTCCTGTGACATTGAATCACATCGTTGGTTTACCAACTTTTTGTAGTAAGAGTGATAACCCCAATCTTGAGTACTGATAACTCCTTCCATATTGTGCCGGTTTATGATAAAACCATATCGGGTTATGATAAACACCGGGTTATCCATATGTAATACTGGCGACTTGTAGTCAAAACCAGACCGGGCTGATAGTCTCCGGATTATAACTTGTTCGTGTACTGACAACTTGTAGTTGACAGCCTAACCGGGTTGATAAACACCGATTTGAAAGCATCACAAATCTTATCAAAAGAAAACAAAACTTAGCAAAAAGCAAATAAAACCGTTGTAGTCGAGGCTTTTCACGGGCTGCCAGGCCCCAAATTTGAGGCTTTTCATGGGCTGCCAGGCCACTGAGTTAAACCATTTTTGCAAAGCCTTTTAAGATGGTCCTCAATCCTTAACCAATCATCGTTTTAACTTGACAAGTTCAGGGTCTTTATTTTAGAGTAACTTGTCAAAGTTTGAAGGGTCATACCAGGTTTACCTGGGCGGAGTGACTTACTTAAATAGGTAGGTTAACCCGGAGTTTTAGGTGTATACACCAGGCTTCCAAGCCATGGCTTGATAGCCCATTACAAGTGTAGATTCTAAGTTCATTTCGATAGCAAAGAATCCCCAAGTAACGTTTTGAGCTGTGCTCAGTGGGTGCCTATGTTTGAATTGTTGTTTTACAACACTCTCTTTGGCCCTGGATTGATTTGGCTTTGAGCCAATCAAGAGGTGTGACTATGGTTCGGATACGACCAAGCCCCCAAGTGATGTTGTGGCATTGCGTCGATCAAGAGGTATGGTATTGGTTCGGACACGACCAAACCTCCAAGTGATATAATAATATGATAAGCCAATAAGGCAGGATACCCATGTTTGAACCGCGCATCCTGGCAGCAGGTCCTCTTCGGCAATTTTTAACCTTTGCAAGAGATAAATTCTTCTTTGAATCGGGATCTTGAACCGGATATAGAGAGCTTCAAAGCTTTGTGGGAGACATCTTTCCCTTGAACCGGATTTTAAACCAGAATCTTCATTTTTAGCCAGAAATTTTCTGACGGCCTTTAACCTCGAACTTGCGAGAAGTTAATTCCCTTTTGAACCGGACATTGTTAAACCGGATTTGAGCGCTTCAGAGCTTTGTGGGAGAACAGATTTCCCTTGAACCAGACTGTAAATCGGATATTTGAGAGCTTCAGTCAGACTGACTTCCCTTGAACCGGATTTTAAACCGGAATCCTTTCTGACGACCCGGATCTTCTTCATTGAGCCGGGATTTTGTAACTGTCATATAATTTCTAAACCAGAAATTTTCTGACAGCCCTTAAATTTTCATCAATATAACAGTAGCCTCCAGGACTGGGTTATCTTTCCCTCCATCGTCCTGGGGTTCTTAAACCGGCTGAAACTGGCAAGATTTGCTGAGTCATGTCATCGTAGCCCCCGAGTCTCAAAGGTGACTCGAGGAGTTGGCTTGACACTCTCCATATTTGACCGTGATATAAACCGGCATAACTTGTATATCATTGGCGCTGATAGCACGATGTGAATCCACAGAAGGTTGAGGTGACTGCGGCGGGTTATAAATGATCACGTATGAGCCATGTCAGCAACTCGACCAATGGTTCCTTCCAACTGGCGATTTGAAATTAACCAAATTGTAGTGGCGGCGGCTTGTCCGCCCACACATTGAACCATCCAGTGCAGACGGCGGCTGATAATATATGATAATTTACCTCCAATTTGTTGGAAGAAAACCGGGCTTCCCAAGTAGTGACTTGCTCATAGTCAATAAACAGTTCATCCAGACAAGTGCGGCCCGGTAAGTTGACGTAGACCAGACAGCGAGAGACGGACAATAAAGACGACCGCAGCATCAGAGGCGGCTCAGACAGATAAGTCGGCCGCGACATTGCACGCCGGTGCGGATGGGAGAATCAATCGCAGACGGGGTAAGCCGCGTGGATGGGCGAGGCAGCGGCGTCGTGTTGATGTAGCGAACAATTGTCCTGCATCAACAATATTGCAGACCAAGGCAAAGATAAAAGGTGAGTCGGCCGCGGGAGCGGACCGATGAACCGACCGTGATATTATAATCCGGTGCACTCGGGCGAGTCAATCACAGGCACGGTCCCGGTGAGTCGATGTAGCCCAGGCCGCAGGGGCGGTGACTTGCACGCGTTCCATTCATCGATTAATATGTCATGGGCTATCACCGGGCGGAACGTTACCAGCCCATGCTCCATGCCCGTGGTATAAACCACAATTGTAGTGAATAATTATCCTGTGTATAAAAATACATAGACCAAGGTAATTGTTCTTTGACAAAACATCATGTGTTTAATAAGACATATTTAGAGAGATATCACCTGATTCGTTCAGACAACGAATGATCTGTTCAATGCGACAGAGGCGGCTCAGACAGCAGAGGCGGCTCAGAACGGCTCAACGTGGCGATTCATCGTGGCGAATCCGGGTCACGGATGTAGGCTCCCGGTCGTGATTGTCTTCCTTTTCTGGTTGTGCCTCCAGTTCAATCCTGGATTCTGCTCATCCGTAAGTCGCCATATGCGCATACGCAGAGGTGAACCGGATGACCCTGCACTCATACACGCCCGCGGGGTAGCAGCAGAAGCGGCGCTTCAAGGCGCAGGGAGGCCAGCTAGAGCTCTCAACAGGTGGAGGCAGCGCTGGGTGTGTGCGTCGGCTCAGCGTTGCGCTGACCCCACGCAGAGTAGTATACTGATTGATTTTTTTTCTTTTACCTGCTACTTATGGCCGGCACGCCTCACGTGATGAGCCATGGCCACTCGGATTTGGCTTCCAAGTAGGTACTAGTAAGTAGCCATTGACTCTTTGCCTTTTTCGTTAGATCCCTATTTGAGTCAGAGTAGTATTCATCATGGATAAGCTGTTACACCCGTCCGAGTCTATCTTGGTTTTGATGATTCAACTCCTTTTTCTGTGATAGTACTTTCCTTAACACGTCTAGAAATCTATTAAAAGTTGTAGCAACTTTCCAGCTAGATGTGACCTTGATCGATTTGTCCACTTGAGCGCTGCAGTGTGTCTTCCTGGAATAAATTGTAGCCTCGATTGACGGCCCCTGGACTTGCAGTGCCGTAGTCAAAAAACTCCTTATCCATCAACTTGCGTCCTGATGAATCGCCCAGGCTGACTCGAACCCGGCGGAATCACCACAGCGCGTGAGGCAGCCGCACAAGTAACCCTAAAATAATCTCAATCTCCAGCCCATCGCAGCAAAACGCTTCGTCAATCTTGACCAATGAGCTCATAGTTGATATAAATTTTTCCACACCGGCTATTGTTGAGCCGGAAAATTGCGAACCTCTTGAACCCTAAAAAAGATCCCTCCAAGAACTCAACACCATCCGTGCGCGGGCCCCACGGTGGGCACCAACTGTCGTGGAATTGTCACGGCAGATGTCCTTAGTGTCAGGACTTAGTCGCGAGGCCAATGCATCTATGTGGTATCTTGAGAGGGGTTGAGTGGGATGAGAGACGCAGGGCGGATCAACACGCAAGACAAGGATTTAGACAGCTTCGGGCCCCGGGAAACATCATCCGGTAATAGCCCTACATGCTGTTTGAGGCTAGGTCTCATTATCATCACGAGGGAGTCACCGTAAACCGGCTCTCCTCTTTGTGTCTAGCCCTAAGATTGTTTCTTCTTGCTCGTAGCCTCCCCTCTTTGGGGAGCCCTGCCCCTCCCTATATATGTTGAAGGGGCGGTTTACATGTGGAGTCCTATTAGGATTAGGACTAGTCTATCTCTAATACAAACCGGATACGAGTCCTGGTCTTAACTCCTTGTAAGGTAAATATTCCTTATGCCTTTCCTCTTAAACCGCTCCACCATAGTATGAACCGGCCTTCATGAACTGCCCGTTGGGCCACCGGGTCTTGTCGCTCCTCTGACCCGCTTGCCGGTTTACCAATGAGTCATAATGACCAGGCGGGTTGCTTGTAAACCGCCAGGTCAGGGCGAGTCGCCAGTAACTCGGGGTCTTCAGATAAACCGCCAAGTCCGGCCGGGTTACACTTCCGGCCGGTTTACACCGCGGGGTATATCCCCGACACCTGGACTATGAAGATACAAGATTGAAGACTTCGTCCCGTGTCCGGGAGGGACTTTCCTTGGCGTGGAAGGCAAGCTTGGCGATACGCATATGCAGATCTCCTACCATTGTGACCGACTCTATGTAACCCTAACCCTATCGGTGTCTATATAAACCGGAGGGTTTTAGTCCATAGGACAACATACACATCAACAATCATACCATAGGCTAGCTTCTAGGGTTTAGCCTCCTCGATCTCGTGGTAGATCTACTCTTGTACTACCCATATCATCAATATTAATCAAGCAGGACGTAGGGTTTTACCTCCATCGAGAGGGCCCGAACCTGGGTAAAACTTCGTGTCCCTTGCCTCCTGTTACCATCCGGCCTAGACGCACAGTTCGGGACCCCCTACCCGAGATCCGCCGGTTTTGACACCGACAACAGGCACACCATCATCACCAACTCTGCTTTTTATTGAACCGAGACAAATCTAACATGCGAAGTAAAATAAACACATAGTATCTATACATACACAAATTATCTTAGACACTCCAATAGTATGTCCACTACACATTCACGCATTTCACATCTTTCTACATCTACGGGAACCTACGAAATGGTTAACGTAAATTGCCTCTCTCTCCTCCCCTAATTTTCATGGTGGTGGGCCCCTCCCTCCCCCAATCTACAATCAACAGCTCACACGTTTCACATTACATTAATTATGTAACTGGGATTACGTAGGTGTAGCATTACTCGTCCTAAAAAACCCAACTAAGCCAACCTCCCAGCATATCGCACGGGAAAAGACCCGGCCGTGCCGTTTTAGTCGGGATTACCGGATTACTAGTAGTAGTATCGATGGATCGCGCGAAGCAACAATTTTTTTAGGGGGCGAAGCACCTAGTTTAAAAAGGAAAAAGGCGGTACACTCACAGCACTCCTGTCGCGGTCGCATTGCACCCCACACACGTTCGGTCCTGCACACGGCTCACGCAAACGGAACGCACTATGGCTTGCCTCTTCACTGACACGTGGGACTGCACTTGGAGAAACCGACCATGCGCCAAACTCCCCCTGCCCACCGCGCGAAAATCCCCTCCCCCTACACCCAAAAATTCCCCCCCAAATCCGATTCAACCGCCCTTCGGCTAACTAGCCAATAATATTCCCCAAACCCCCCTCCCCCCTGTCCTCCTCCACTCCATTCGCTCCGCCAAAGCTGCCCTCCCCGCCGCCCCGATACGTCGGCGCCGCGGTTCGGCGATCCTCTCGCTCCCACAGTACGCTCTCGTAGACTGCCGTCCTCTAGCCGCGCCGCCACCTCTGGCTACGTTCTTGTGGAGGCGCACGGCGGTCAGCACCGCCACTACTGGCGACGTTCGTGTGGAGACGCACGGCGGTCAGCTTCTCCCACGGTACGCGCATTCTAGACAGAGGCCCCGTTCATGTCGGTGTAGCGCTGAATGTTAGCTGATAGACGCTGTTAATCTCACTGTTTGCCAAAGTAGTTTACTGTCAATATGCTCTGCTTAAGAAGCTTCCTTGCCCTGTTCTGCACTAAATCTGCTTAGCTGAGATGGCATGCCAAGGCCGATTAGTTGTGAAAATATCCTGCCATATATTTATTGTGACGTAGATTGCCATGGTCTAGTAGCCAATCTGTTAGGTGAAATAGCTCTACACCGTTTTATACTCGATCTTTGTTGCTGCGATGGCCTTCGATAGTTCGATGGCTGTGTGCTCGGCCTCATTGACTGCTGAAACAGCCTGCCATAATTTGGCACTCAAATCTGTTTGCTGAATTAGCTTTACACATATTTCGTTACTTAGATCTGCTCGTCCAAATATCTTGCCATAGCTTTAGACATCGACCTAGGTATTTTTTCTGGACTTCATAAAAAAGCATATATGTTTTTCCTGTAATATCTAGTAGAAGAACTAATTTTTATGTCTAACATATGGACAAGACTTGGATAACTTCTGCTCGAAGATTCTCCGCTGCATATGTCGAGGTGGTTGAAAATTTCATGAACTTTATCAGAGCTGAGTACGATGGTCCGAAATCAGATGTGCTCTGCCCGTGTAGCAGTTGTATGAATTCAGTTACAAGACCCCAGTCAACTGTGCAAAATCATCTACACTTGTATGGGATGTCGGTCACATATACTAGGTGGGTTCATCATGGTGAAGCTGTGAACATCAATGTTATTGACTACGTGGAAGCAGCAGATCACCATCTTGATCTGCCTGATGCTCAGGTGGAAGAGGAGGAGGAGGTGGTGGTGGCGGAGCCAGTGAGTTTGACCAACTTTGAAACAATGCTACGAAATGCTCGTGCATTCCGTGAACTTTCACCTACAGAAGAAAAACGGTGGGCCTGCATGTTGGAACAATGCAACGTTGCTGTCACCCCAAGAAATAAGCTGTCAGTGTTCTCAGCTATGGTCACCTTTCTTCAAGTGAAGACATCTGAGCGGATGACCAACAAATCATTAGATGCGATGTTGGCTGCTTTCCGCAAATCTTTCCCACATGCGTCTGAGCTGCCACACACCTATAGTAAAATGAAGAATTTCCTTCATGCAGTTGGAATTGGATATGATATGATCCATGTTTATAAGAATAATTGTGTTCTGTTCCGAAAGGATTATGCCAACTTAAGTGAATGCCCGAAATGCAAATCATCAAGATGGAAAGATGGCGATGCTGTGAAGAGGATTCCTCATAATGTTCTGAGACATTTTCCAATTACACTAAGATTTCATAGGTTGTTTCATGATGCTGAAACAAGAGAGGATGTACTGCGGCATTCTAGGAACCAGGAGTACAGAGATCAGAATGTAATGAGCCATCCATCTCATGGTAGTGAGTGGAAAAGCTTCAATGATAAACACAAAGAGTTTGCTGCTGACCCGAGAAACATTAGACTTGGCTTAGCTTCAGATGGATTTAACCCATTTGGCCACCAGAGCCGCACATATAGCATGTGGCCAGTGCATGTTATCCCTTACAACATGCCTCCAAATGTCTGCACCAAACAATCAAACTACATGATGGCCTTGCTCATCCCAGGTCCAAAAAGTCCTGGAAAGGATTTTGATTTGTTCATGGAACCTCTTGTGGAGGAACTTCAACAGCTATGGAAGGGTGTTCTCACTCGAGACCTATATAGCAGCCCACCCAGCTGATTTCTTTCTGCGTGTTGTTATAATTTGGTGCATCCATGATTATCCGGCTTTGGGCACTATGTCAGGGCGAACGACACATGGTTACAATGCATGTGTTCGCTGTGACAGGAATCCGCTGTCATACGCAATACTTAGCAAGATTTGTTACATTGGACACCGCCGTTTCCTTGCCAAGGACAAGCCGCATCCTAGAAAATACCGAAGACATGTGTTCAATGCAAAGCACGAAAACCATGATGCGCGAAAGAGGCTCACCGCCGATGAGTTGCAAGTGGAATTAGAGAAGGTAAGGCATATTACACGAGGAAACCATCCTGGTAAGCGGGAAAAGGAAGTGTGGCAGGATAGAAGAGAGATTATTGTTTACCTGCAGGTCCACTTTGTGGGACTTGGAGTATTGGAAAGATTTGGATCTGCGGCATAATCTTGATGTGATGCACATTGAGAAAAATATATGTGACATCATTATTGACACACTTCTTAATATTGAAGGCAAGACGAAAGATACCTTAAAATCTAGGATTGATTTGACACACCTGGGTATCAGAAAGGATTTGCAGGTGCAAGATGAAGGTAAACCACGGGATATGGCACCAGCTGTGTACGTCTTGGACAAGGTAAAAAGGAAATAATTATGTGAGGTCTTGTCATGTGTGAGATTCCCACATGGATTTGCTTCCAACCCTGAAAGGAGAGTCAGTGCAGATGGATACAAGGTACAAGGGTTGAAAACTCATGACTGCCACGTCCTACTTCAAAGGGTTTTACCTATTATCCTTAGAGGATTGGGCTGCCCTGACTTATACAGAGCAGTTGCAGAGTTGGGACAATTCTTCAGGGAACTCTGCAGTAGGAATATCAGGATAGATGCTGTGGAGCGTCTTGGAGACAAGATACCAACTATCCTATGCGACCTTGAGAAGATATATCCTCCAGCCTTCTTTGATGTGATGGTGCATTTGGTTGTTCATCTACTGAGGCACTACTTAGAGGTCCAGTACAGTATGGCTGGATGTACCCTATTGAAAGGCGGCTAGGCACTTTCAAGGGCTATGTTAGGAACAGAGCTAGACCCGAGGGTTCCATTGCAGAGTCCTATGTTGCTACAAAAGCGTTGACATTCTGCTCAAAATACATTGAAATAGCTGATCAGCTTAGCAAAGAGGTGGGTGAAGACAATCCCGGGCTCAATGTTTTCGATTATTCTGTTTGAGTTACAGGGAAGAGTCAACAAGAGGACAAACCTAAAGATTTGGAAAAAATGGTTTGGTATGTGTTGAATAACTGTCCTGAGATACTACCTTATATCAAGTAAGTGCAGTACTGCAGCTTATACATCGTAATCTACCAAACTTGCAGCACATTCTTATATATTTAGATGTTTGACGCGATCACTATGTTGTGCAACATCTACAAAGAGGAGTTACTGCCACAAAATCCAAGAAACATTGACAAACTGGTTATGGCAGGATTTGTGAAATGGTTCAAGAACCATGTAAGCTTTTGAAATGCACAGTCAGTTTTTTTAATATATTGAGTACATAAGATGATCAGCTTGTCTATTTTCTAACCATAGGTTAAGAAGATGCGGGAGGATGGGCAGGCAGTTGATGATGCCCTTTACTCACTAGCAATGGGTCCTGATACTCGGGTAAGACATTATGAATCTTGCGTTGTTGGAGATGTGCGCTACAACACCCTTGCACGAGACGAAGGCAGGAAGACACAAAACAATGCCATCATGAGCACGGATACGTATGACAAAGAGACAACTGAAATGTATGCTAACATAACAGACATTGTTCAGTTGCAGTATATCTCCAGTTTTGAGGATCATCGGTGTGTGGTTCTGTGGTGCTGTCGTTGGTATAACCTGTTTTCCAGGATCACAAACCCAGAGCTGATGATTATTTCAAATCCATCAGTGTCAAGGCGGCGTACCAGACCAACGAGCCTTTTATTTTGGCAAATCAAGCAACACAGATATTTTTCTTGGAAGACACATTTGCACATAGTGATGACTGGAGAGTATTGCAAAGGTTTGAGCAGAGGAATTCATTTAATGAAGTTGCACAACAAGATGATGCTTACACTGCTCCTGATGTACAAGATAACACAGATGTTCCTAATATCTTTGAGAACCATCACGTAAATGACGCCGGCGAAAAGATTGCATGTCGTGTTGTGGACATACAAGAGTTGATCAAGAAGAAGCCAACGTTCGAGGACGTTGAGGACGAAGAAGAAGATGACACCGTGGGGAATTACGATTCAGACTGATACACATGGCGAAGATGTTGACGCTGCTGCTGCGGATGATGATTACATTGCTTTTGTCGTATTTGCCTGTCAAAAGATATTTTTTTATCTACTATGTGAAATTGTGTTTGCTATGACAACTGAAACCTGATGAACAAGTTGTTTAGTATTTTGCTGTGAGAACATCACTTGTTATGTATGCTGATTTGTGTTTGGTGATAGTATGACAACTAAAACATGATGACATTGTTGTTTAGTTGTACTCATATTTGGCTGTGAAACTTGAATTTGATGACATAGTTTGCTGTTGGACTGCAATTTGCTCGACGTCTTCGAATGAGAACAAAGCTGACCCGACAGGGCCTCTGCTATTTATTTATTTATATGAGAAAAAGGGATACCCCCTGATTTCCGTTAATAGAAATCATTAGATGTTCACAACACTACGCCCAGCCTGCTACACAGGTTTCATTCATTACTAGTTTCAGCAAAGTGCTCATGTCGTAGCCACTGAATACATCATGAGTGCTACATACACTGCAAATAAAAAGACAATCATCCTACACAGCACATCGATTTTGCCCATTATCTTCACAAGCTCTTTCATCCCCTCATTGCTGTCAAGCCCGTTCAGCAGCTGTTGCTTGGCCATGATCAGAGGAACTGCATCTTTAACCTTCTGCTCTACATCTTCCTCTTCTGTTGTTCCTTCAGTTACTTGTCCAACACCCCAACCTGCTGGTATTGGGATTCCTCGGCTAACCAAATAATCAGCGTAGTTGCATTTCCCCACATCAGCAACTTCCCAGAAATACAAATCACACAAATCTTCCCTTTTCTACATGAATCAAATTGGAAGATCATCAACCAAACTATTAAAAAAATTTGCGACTGAAAGCAGCAGAACAACACTTAAACATATTATTACCCCATGATTCGGGCATTTGTAGAAGACTCGGCCAGGGTTGCGAATTGTGGTTGAGACGCGACAGATGACTCTGCGTGATTTGCAGCAGTGGCACCACACCAACGGCATCGGGTTGCGATGAGCAATCGGCTGCGGTGCGCGTGCCGGCGGGGGTGTGATGAGACCCACAGGTGATGGTACGGGTGGCGACTTGGCGCATTTCTGGTTGTTGCCTGCTGAAGAGCAGGTGGAAGAGCAGCCAGCGGACATGGTTGTTGCGGCCAGAGCTTCTGATGCTAGGCAGAGTAAGTAGAGAAGAGGACAAGCGAACGTTGGATATGTCAGTTTCATTACTTGCAGAGTAGCATAGCACCATATATAGTCATAGTCTAGGTTTGGATTCGAACCAGCTTCATGAGAAGGTCTTTCTTTTTTCTAAAACTCGGCAACGTCTCTTTACTGGTACACTAGCTTGTTCTGTACGCCTTCCCAAGTCTTTGATTTTCTTTCTATATATAAAAAAGTATGCTACTTGGTGTTCGCTTAGTCAACAAACGATTGTGCCAACCTTGACCGTTGGATTGACATTCAACGTCTGTCGCGTTTCTTCACTCTCTTCTTCCTCGAGCCGCCAAAGCCAAACCAGCGCCAGCTGGACCACCTGCTCCCGCCTCCCATAGCTGGCTGTGATCTTCCCCGACTCCTGTTCGTTCCCGTCCGAGGCCTCACCATCGTCCTCCACCTTGGTTCGTTCGCCGCGGTGCCGCCCTCTGGTGTTGTCAACATGGTCAACAACCGAGAGGAATAAGGAGATGAATGTACATAGTGAGGATGACAGTAGGGACCCAGCAGCGCGCGCAGTAATTTTGTTTTTTCGGGACGGAGAAGGTATCAACTGGGTTGTGCGGGACCCGTGGCCCGTCCAGCCCAGGCTTTTATTTCATATGTTTAGCACATGACCAGCCTAATTTTTTTTTGAAAATGGCTAGCCAGCTATTTTGTTTTTTGCAGAATAACCAACGTAGGCCTACTTGCTTTTCTATGCCCTGCTGGGCCGGAAATCTTTCAAGACGAGGAGGGATGCATTTTGCCCAGAAAATGAGCTATAAGTAATAAGAAATGGGCTATAAGTAATAATAAATGGGCTGTAAAATGAAAAAATACAGCAAACAGGCAATTAGTTCCAAAATACTGTTTTCTTTCGGATTTTGATATTTTAAATTTCATTGTTTTTGTGCGGGTAAAATTTCATTGAATTTAAATTAAGGTATATTTAGATTTAAAATTAATTTGAATCTGGCTAGAAATTTCGGGCTGTATGCTCTTTGGGACAGATTTGGAGGCTGACTTGTGGGTCTACTAGGTTGACGTGTACTTTGGCTTTGTCAACTTAGTCCGCAAATGATTCTAGCAGCAGTGACCGTTGGATGTTAATCCAACGGCCGTGCTGCTTCTTTAATATCTGATCTTCTTGCTCCAGCCGCCCAAACCAGCTCCGGTGGGACTGCCTGCTCCCGCCTCCCGTGGCCGGTTGTGCTGCCGCACAGGCCGCACCGCCCCATCCTACTTCATTGCTGGCCAGGCCATTCCTCTACTCACCCACACCTCCTGTTATTTTCCAGCAACGGCAGCCGGACCAGTAAACCCTCGTACTCCCCACTGCGTGGGAAACCATTGCTGAGTCTTCCCTAGCTCTGTGTCATTCCCTTCCTAGGCCTCGCCGTCGTCCACCGCCATGGTGCTCTCGGCGTGGCCTGGTCAACGTGGTCAACGAACGACATCCATCGGCCGTGGACTGTACGCGCAAAATAATGATTCCTCCACCTAACAGCTAGGACCCACCGGAAGGGCCTCTGTATTTCGCGAAAAAATGTTCCCCCCGCTGACATGTCAGACCCACCAGCTATATCTTCGCATGCAAGGAAGTGCCTCTTTACTAGGCACAAAAAAATGAATACCCCCTGCTAGCTGGGACCCACCATTGTGGGAGGCTAACTTGTGGGCCTACTAAGTTGACGGGGACAGAGGGCTTTGTCAACTTAGTCAATATGCACGATTCTAGCTCCAGTGACCATACGATGTCCATCCAACGGCTGTAGTGCTTCTTCAACCTCTGGTCTTCTTGCTCCAGCCGCCCAAAGCAACGCCGGTCGTGCCGCATGCTCCTGCCTCCCGTGGCCGGCTGTGCTGCCGCGGAGGCCTCACCGCCCCCTACTATTCCCACCGCTGGCCAGGCCCTGCGGCGACGGCAGCCTCACACCGCAGTCGAACCAGCGAACCCTCGTACTCCTCTCCGTGTGAGCATTCACTACCGCGTCTTCCCCGGCTCCGCGTCGTCCCCTTCCTAGGCCTCGTCATCGTCCACTGCCGTGGTGCTCTCTGTGCGGCATGGTCAACGTGGTCAAGGAACGACTTCCATCAGAAGAGTACTGTACGTGGAGAGGCTAACAGCTGGGTCCACGGCCATAGCCCAGTTTTTTTGTGATTTGCCAAGTAAGTCGCTTTTGTCAGGCCTGTTGGGCTGCAAATCTTTCAAGACGAGGAGAGCTTTCATTCGGCTGGCCGAGAAAATGGTCCATCAGTAATGAGAAATGGGTTGTACATTTTTAAAACACATCAAACCGGCAATTAGTTTCAAATATCTTTTTTTATTTCGAGATTTTAAATTACATTAATTTTTATGCATGTTGGATTTTATATTGATATACATTTATTTTTAAAATCAGTTTGAATGTGAGTCGAAATTTCGGGATTAAAAACAGTTCGGACCGCACCAAAATATGCAAAATTTCGTATAATTTTTTGACCGTGGCCAAAATATGGGCTGTAATGCTAACAAAAAGAATATGGCCTCAAAAAAAAACCCTTAAGAATTAGCAAATGGGTTGTAAATTATTAGAAATAATGGCAGATGGGCTGTATGTTGTTTTCCACAGATTTGAGGCTTTCCTAAAAAAATGTTGACGCACAAGCAGTGATTGTTGGATGTCCATCGAACGGCCGTCGTGCTTCTTCAATCTCTGCTCTTCCTACTCCGGCCGCTCAAACAAGCGCCGGCAGGACTGCCTGCTCCCTCCTCCCCGCGGCCGGCCGTCCTGCCGCGCAGACCTCACCGCCCCACTGTACTCCCATCGCTGGCCTAGCCATCCCTCTACTCACCCACACCTGCTGTTATTCTCCGGGGACGGCAGACAAACCAGTAAATCCTCGTACAGTCATACTCCCCTCTGCGTGGGAAACAACTGCCGAGTCTTCCCTGCCACAGTGTCGTTCCCTTCCTAGGCCTCGCCGTCGTCCACCGCCCTGGTGCTCTCGGCGCAGCCTAGTCAACGTGGTCAACGACCGACATGCATCTAAAGTGGACTATATGTGGAGAGGCCGACCGCTGGGTCCACGGCCGCACGCAAGGAAATGCCTCCTTATTACGCGCAAAATAATGATTCCTCCACCTGACATCAGGGACCCACCAAAAGGGCCTCTGTATTTCGCGAAAAAACGTTACCGCCGCTGACACCTTGGACCCACCAGCTATATCTTCGCACACAAGGAAGTGCCTCCTTATTACGCATAAAAAATGAATACTCCCCCTGTTAGCTGGGACCCAGTATAGTGGCAGGCTGACTTGTGGTCCTACTAAGTTGACGGGGACGGAGGGCTTTGTCAACTTAGTCAATATGCACGATTCTAGCTCCAGTGACCGTACGATGTACATCCAACGGCTGTAGTGCTTCTTCAACCTCTAGTCTTCTTGCTCCAGCCGCCCAAACCAGCGCCGGTCGTGCCTCGTGCTCCTGCCTCTCGTGGTCGGCTGCGATGCAGCAGAGGCCTCATCGCCCCTACTACTCCCACCGTTGGCCAGGCCATCCCTCTACTCACCCACACCCCCTGTTATTCTGCGGCGACGGCAGCCTCACACCGCATCGAACCAGTGAACCCTCGTACTCCTCTACGCGTGGGCATCCACTGTCGCGTCTTCCCCGGCTCCGCGTTGTCCCCTTCCTAGGCCTCGCCGTCGTCCATCGCCCTGGTGCTCTCGGCGCGGCGTGGTCAACATGGTCAAGGAACGTCTTCCATCGGACGTGGACTGTATGTGGAGAGGCTGACAGCTGGGTCCACGGCCGCAGCAAGGAAGTGCCTCCTTATTACGTGCAAAATAATTATTCCTCCACCTGACAGCGGGGACCCACCAGACAGGCCACCGTATTTCGTGAAAAAAATGTTTGCCCCTGACTGCTGGGACCCACCAGCTACATCTTCGCACGCAAGGAAGTGCGTCCGGGCAAAAAAACGATTCGCCCCCTAACTGCTGGGACCCACCAGCTACATCTTCGCAGGCAAGGAAGTGCATGACAGTTGGGACCCACCTGGTCGAAGCGTACGTAGGGTTGTCATTCTGGTCGCGAATGTGTACGTACATATATACTGGTGGATGTAGAGGCTCACACGTGTCGTAGTAGAGGCGCGTACATGTTGTAGTAGAGGCATACACATAGCATGTACACGTACGTACAGCGGCCAGGGTGCAAGAAAGAAAATACGGCCACGTATGTGTACATACGGGCGGGGTCTCGAATGCCTATTCGCGCATACGTACGGCCAGGGCTCGTGTACATGGCTGGGTCGGAACAGAGAAACATCGTCGTCGTCGAGTTCATGGGGAGGCAACGGAATGCGTTGTGTTCATGGGGAGGCAACGGAATGCGTCGTGTTCATCGGGAGGCAACAAAACGCGTGGGAGCCAACCGGCTGGGTCGGAACGGAATGCGTGGTCGTGTTCATCGGCAGGGCTTGGACGGAATAGGCGATGGAAACGAGGCATGCCGTACCGCACAACGGAGGAAACAGACCTCCTACGTTCGGAACGGGGTCCTGTTGATCGGGAGGGGTCTGGCGTACCGCAAAACGGAGGAAACGGACCTCCTATGGTCGAAACGGGGGTCCTGTTGATCGGGAGAGGTGTGGCGTACCGCAAAATGGATGAAACGGACTTGTCTTGGAGCGCTATGGTTGAAACGGGGGTCCTGTTCATCGGGAGGGGTGTGGCATACTGCAAAACGGGACTCCACGGGATACTGTTCATCTCCACCGTCAACCTCCTCTAGCCTCCACGGGCTACCGTCGACCTCTTCCAGCCTCCATGGGCTCCTGTTCATCCAGCCTCCACCGTGCGCTACTCCAGCGGCTACTGTTCAACCACCCCTCCACCTTCTACTATTCATCCAACCCTCCACACCACGGGATCCTGTTCAACCACCCCTCCACGGGCACCCCTCCACCGTCTACTGTTGATCCAGCCCTCCACCACACCACGGGGTCCTGTTCATCCAGAGGCAACGCCACCTCTCACTGTTCATCCAAACCCCCCCACAACGCTCACTGTTCATCCCAGAGGCAACATCGATCGGCTTCAGTTAGCAGCAGTAGCGAAGGAATCGCTCGATCGGGTTCAGTTAACAGCCATCGATCGATCGCTCGGGTTCAGTAAGGCATAGCCTGCAGTGCAATCGCTCGGGATCAGTTAGAGCCCAACGCCTCACTCAGGTTCAGTTAGAGCCAACGCCTCGCACACACGCGCGTACGTGTACGAGAGAAACGCGCATCGCTCGGCCCCCGACCTTCCACCGTAACTGGGAACTCCCCAAAATTTTCCTCGCCCTCGCTTCTACCACGGTTTTTTCCGCCATGGACGGCCCAAAGAATGTCATGCAGCTGCGTCTCCGGCCCGCCCAGGATGAAAAGCCCATTTTCTATCATGATTTTTTGTGATAGAAGTAGGAGCCCACCACATCTATGATGATACCGGGTTTTGTCACAATTATCGTCATAGAAGTGTCATATGTATGACAGAAAAAATTTCGTTCGGCCCAAAATGTCATGGATGTGTCTTTTTTTGTTGTGCCAGTGACGCTGATAAAAGTGTGCTAGGAAACCATACGGCCCCGGAGACTATGTGGGGAACATCTGGAAAAGTCTTGTTTTCACTTCCTCGTTAGTGTAAGGTTTGGTGAGCTGTTCATTCATTCTTTCTGTAACCTTGACAGGCACATGTTGCAGCACTTGATCGATTCCAGTGAGACCTTATAAGGAGTACAGATCTTTGTAGAAGTCAGACACCTTAGTTTTCAATGCTGCTCTGTCATCGATCATGGCTCCTAGAGAGTTGGCCAGCGCTTTGATCATATTTTTCTTCCTCCTCAAACTAGCTCTCATATGGAAAAACCTCGTGTTCTTATCGCCCGACGCTAGCCATTCTATGTGTGACCCTTGCCGCCACACGATCTCCTTGATACGTCCATTTTGCATCATGCTTTTATATCGATATTTATTGCATTATGGGCTGTTATTACACATTATGTCACAATACTTATGCCTATTCTCTCTTATTTTACAAGGTTTACATGAAGAGGGAGAATGCCAGCTGTTGGAATTCTAGGCTGGAAAAGTAGCAAATATTAGAGACCTATTCTGCACAACTGCAAAAGTCCTGAAACTTCACAGGAGCAAGTTTCAGAATATATAAAAAATATTGGGCGAAAGAACTACCATAGGGGGGCCACCCACCATCCACGAGGGTGGGGGGCACTCCCTACCCCCCTGGGCGCACCCCCTGCCTCGTGGGCTCCCTGAAGCCCTCTGATGCCCATCTTTGGCTATATGGAGTCTTTCGTCGAGGAAAAAAATCATAAGCTAGCTCACGGGACGAAACTCCGCCGCCACGAGGCGCAACCAATCTAGGGCTCCGGCGGAGCTGTTTTGCCGGGGAAACTTCCCTCTGGGAGGGGGAAATCATCACCATCGTCATCACCATAAATCCTCTCATCGGGAGGGGGTCAGTCTCCATCAACATCTTCACCAGCACCATCTCATCTCAATCCCTAGTTCATCTCTTGTATCCAATCTTTGTCCCAAAGCCTCAGATTGGTACCTATGGGTTGCTAGTAGTGTTGATTACTCCTTGTAGTTGATGCTAGTTGGTTTATTCGGTGGAAGATCGTATGTTCAGATCCTTTATGCATATTAATACCCCTCTGATTATGAACATGAATATGATTTGTGAGTAGTTAAGTTTGTTCCTGAGGACATGGGAGAAGTATTGCTATAAGTAGTCATGTAAATTTGGTATTCGTTCGATATTTTGATGAGATGTATGTTGTCTTTCCTCTAGTGGTGTCATGTGAACGTCGACTACATGACACTTCACCATTGTTTGGGCCTAGAGGAGGTCATTGGGAAGTAATAAGTAGATGATGGGTTGCTAGAGTGACAGAAGCTTAAACCCTAGTTTATGCGTTGCTTCGTAAGGGGCTAATTTGGATCCATATGTTTCATGCTATGGTTAGGTTTACCTTAATACTTCTCTTGTAGTTGCGGATGCTTGCAATAGGGGTTAATCATAAGTGGGATGCTTGTCCAAGGAAGGACAGTACCCAAGCACCGGTCCACCCACATATCAAATTATCAAAGTACCGAACGCGAATCATATGCACGTGATGAAAACTAGCTTGATGATAATTCCCATGTGTCCTCGGAAGCGCTTTCCTTATAAGAGTTTGTCCAGGCTTGTCCTTTGCTACAAAACGGATTGGGCCATCTTGCTGCACCTTATTTACTTTTATTTCTTGTTACCGTTACAAATTACCTTATCACAAAACTATCTGTTACCGATAATTTCAGTGCTTGCAGAGAATACCTTACTGAAAACTGCTTATCATTTCCTTCTGCTCCTCATTGGGTTCGACACTCTTACTTATCAAAAGGACTATGATAGATCCCCTATACTTGTGGGTCATCAAGACTCTTTTCTGGCACCGTTGCCAGGGAGTGAAGCGCCTTTGGTAGGAAGAATTTGGTAAGGAAAAATTTATATACTGTGCTAAAATTTACTATCACTTGTTAGTATGGAACATAATCCTTTGAGGGGCTTGTTTGGGGTATCTTCACCCCGATCAGTAGAGCAAAGAGTTGCTCCTCAACCTACTGAACCTGCTGAAAATGTTTACTTTGAAATTCCTTCGGGTATCATAGAGAAACTGCTAGCTAATCCTTTCACAGGTGATGGAACATTACATCCTGATTTGCACCTAATCTATGTGGATGAAGTTTGTGGATTATATAAGCTTGCAGGTATGCCCGAGGATGTTATCAAGAAGAAGGTCTTCCCTTTATCTTTGAAGGGAAAGGCATTGACATGGTTTAGGCTATGTGATGATATGGGATCATGGAACTACAACCGATTGGAATTGGAATTTCATCAGAAGTTTTATCCTATGCATCTTGTTCATCGTGATCATAATTATATATATAATTTTTGGCCTCGCGACGGAGAAAGCATCGCTCAAGCTTGGGGGAGGCTTAAGTCAATGTTATATTCATTGTCGCTGTGGAACGACACCTATGGGATCACAAGGACCCCTACTACGGTTACCGGGGCGCAGGGTTGTGAGGAGAGCAGGGCTAGTAGACAGCACAAGGATCGTTTACCCAGGTTCGGGCTGCAAGGATGCGTAAAACCCTAGTCCTACTTTGGTGGGTGTATTTCTAAGAGTTCTTGGGCTCTCGAACTAGCTGTGGTCAGCATGTGGTTCCAAAGAACCGAATCCCTCTCCTTGTCGCCTCGAGCCTCCTTTTATAGGAAAAAGGGGTTGCCACAGTGGCACACAGGAGGTGGAAAGGTCTACAGTGGCACGAGGTTATCCCTCGTATTACAGGACAGGGTGCATTTAATGCACCGCTTAGGTGTCCTCTTGCTTTATTGGGGACGGGGGTGAGGCCCATCCTGTCCGTCGCCGCTCCTCCTCGCTTCGACACGCGCCTCGGCTAGGGATGCATGCGGTGCCATGTAGGCAGGCAGGCAGCTGAGTTGGCGCGGTGGTGGAGCCTTCACGAAGATCTGCATGCCGCCACGCAGGCGCTTGATGAGTTGGCCTAGGAGCTGCATGTCGCCACGTAGGTGCCCGCCCAGCTGGTTGGGCTGGCAGCTGCATGTGAACGCTGGTGGAAGCTTGGTTGACGTGGGCTTGGCGGTGGCCCTGTCGGCGTCTTTGGCGAGGGCCTTGCTGGGTGGCCCGGCAAGGGTCTCGTCGTGGCGCGTTGTCATCCCCGGCAAGGATCTTGCCGGGGGTCTGGTGGCCTTCCTTGGCAAGGATCTTGCCGAGAATCATCGTCTTTTGATCTGATCTTGAATATGTCTTCACAAAGATCTATATGTCGCCACAGGGGTGCCTTCCCGAGCCCTGGCCCCATGCTGATGATGGCACTGGGGGCCGCGGGCTCAAGGGTGGCTCGCTTTGTTGGTGCTGGGCGAGCTGTCCCAGCAAGAGTCTTGCCGGGGCCGCTGAGGCCACCCGGCAAGGGTCTTGCCGGGGGAACTTGCTTCGTCCCTCTGCTCTTTGTGGTCTTGGCCTTGGCGTTGCTTTGATTTCCTTAGGCTTCGATCTTACCTTGGCTCACCTCCCTTGTTCTGCTTGGTGTGGCGGTGGGCGCGGCTCTGACTGCCCATGCATAGGAAAAGGGGTACAAAGATGCACCCCTATTTTTGCACACCGACAGGAGCCCCCAGGCCTGGGCCACAGACAAGCGCGACGCGTTGTTGGGCCAGGCCCAAAACGGTGCACGGGCAGGTGGGGCGTTTTTTCCCGTGGTAAGTTTCTTCACGCGCTCCACCTCCCACAACCCGCGCACGCGGCACGGCGTGGAGGGGCATGCCTGACGTGGGCGGCATGCGTGGGGCGGTTTCCACACGCATGCGTCACGTCGCAGTAAGTGGGCAGCGCGCCCCGCGGCTTCCTCATAAAAAGGGATAACCACGGGCACACTGTTCCTTTTACCCTTCGCGCAACCCCAATCACGGAAACCTCCGTCTGCCTTCCTCTTCTTCCTTAAGCTTCGTCCCCGCTTGCTGTCGTTGCGCTTCCGCCGCCCTCTGTCCTGCCCTCCTCCCCCAGTCGCCATGGCGCCAAAATCCACCAAGGGAAAGGGAGTGGCCAAGGACGCGGAGCCGCCGGAGAGTGTGCTGGAGGTGCAGCGGACACAGTCCGCTTTCTTCCCCTCGACGGTCGATGTGTTCGAGCTTCGGGACTCCTTCAGGCCTGAGGGAGTCCTAGATTAGGGGGTCTCCGGATAGCCGGATTGTTGGACTATGAAGATACAAGATTGAAGACTTCGTCTCATGTCCGGATGGGACTCTCCTTGGGATGAAAGGCAAGCTAGGCAATACGGATATGTATATCTCCTCCCTTGTGACCGACCTTGTGTAACCCTAGCCCCCTCCGGTGTCTATATAAACCGGAGGGTTTAGTCTGTAGGACAACATACAATCATACCATAGGCTAGCTTCTAGGGTTTAGCCTCTACGATCTCGTGGTAGATCAACTCTTGTAATACTCATATCATCAAGAAAAATCAAGCAGGATGTAGGGTATTACCTCCATCAAGAGGGCCCGAACCTGGGTAAACATCGTGTCCCCTGCCTCCTGTTACCATCCGCCTTAGATGCACAGTTCGGGACCCCCTACCTGAGATCCGCCGGTTTTGACACTGACATTGGTGCTTTCATTGAGAGTTCCACTGTGTTTTCGCCGTAAGGCTTGATGGCTCCTTCGATCATCGGTAACGATGCGGTCCAAGGTGAGGTTTTACTCCCCGAACAGATCTTCGTACTCGGAGACTTCACTCTGCGGGCCAATTCGCTTGGCCATCTGGAGAAGATCGAGAGCTACGCCCCTGGCCATCAGGTCAGATTTGGAAACTTGAATTACACGGCCGACATCCGCGGAGACTTGATCTTCGACGGATTTGAGCCCATACCAGGTGTGCTGCTTAGTCGTGACGAGCATGATGTAACTCTGTCACCGGACAATGTTCGGGAGATCGCATCTGTAACTACTCTGGCCATCAATCCAGAGCAAATTGCGCCATCCGAGAGCGGAGGGATAGACCCCGCCATGGAGGCCGCACTCTCAGTGGCGATAGAGCCGGATACTGACTTCACCCCTTACGAGAGCTGCGTCGCCGAACCACTGGATTCTTCTCCGGCCACGGGCTCCGAGCCGCCTGCATTTGCACCCGACGAATCCGATTGGGCGCCGATCATGGAGTTCACCTCCATGGATATCTTTCAGCACTCACCTTTCGGCGATGTGCTAAATTCATTAAGGTCTCTCTCCTTGTCAGGAGAACCTTGGCCGAACTATGTCCGGCTAGAATGGGATGCGGACGGCAAAGAAATTCGCTGCCCACCCGCCACCCACTTAGTAGCCACTGTCGACGACTTAACCAACATGCTCGACTTCGACGGTATGGACGACGACGCCGGAGACGAACAGGAACCACCGCCCACAGGGCGCTGGACCGCCACCTCAGCATATGATATATACATGGTGGATACCCCCAAAGAGGGCAATGGCGACGAAATAGCGGAGGATGACCCCTCCAAGAAGCAACCCAAGCACCAACGTCAGCGGCGCCGCTCTAAGTCCTGCCACAGCAAGAACAGTGATACCGGCACAGGAGACAATAACACTCCGGATAGTGCCGAAGACAACAACAATCCCCTCCAACATGATGTAGAGCCGGAGGACGAACAAGCTAGCCCTCCAGAGCGGGCTGCAGATGGAGAACCGGAGGAGGACAATTACATGCCTCTCTCCGAAGACGAGGTGAGCCTCGGCGGCGAAGAATTTACCGTGCCTAAGGACCCCGTCGAGCAAGAGCGCTTCAAGCGCCGGCTTATGGCCACGGCAAATAGCCTGAAGAAAAAGCAGCAACAACTTCAAGCTGATCAAGACTTGCTAGCAGACAGGTGGACCGAAATCCTTGCGGCCGAAGAGTATGAACTCGAGCGCCCCTCCAAGAGTTACCCAAAACGCAGGTTGCTACCTCACCTCGAGGGGGAAGCATTGAAACCTCATTTACCAGTGTACGATGCGGCTGACCGGCCACTACGCGGCCGAGCCAGAGAGGCGTTTCAGCCTGAAGTTCAGCCTGCACCCCATCGCCACTCAATCAAAAATACTAAGGCCTGGGGCAACACAGAGGACCTGTGAGACATATTGGATAGTAAGGAAAAAACTGCAAGGCCAATATACGGGTCACAGACACGCGCGTCAACACGGGACGATGATCGTCGCGTCGGATACGCCAGGAGTAAATCCGGCTGGGCCGAATACAGCAGACGAGATTCATATGAACTGCGTCGAGATATAGCCCGGCACAGAGGCGCCGCACACTCCCTATGCTTCACTGATGAAGTTATGAATCACGAATTCCTGGAGGGTTTCAAACCCGTAAATATCGAATCATACAATGGCACAATAGATCCCGCTGTATGGATTGAGGATTTCCTCCTTCATATCCACATGGCTCACGGTGATGATCTACATGCCATCAAGTACCTCCCACTAAAACTCAAAGGACTAGCTCAGCATTGGCTGAACAGCTTGCCAGCAGATTCCGTAGGCAGTTGGGAGGATCTGGAAGACGCATTTCTTGACAACTTCCAGGGCACTTATGTGCGGCCACCGGACGCTGATGATTTGAGCCACATAACCCAGCAGCCAGGGAAATCGGCCAGACAATTCTGGACTCGGTTCCTGACTAAGAAAAACCAAATTGTAGACTGTCCGGACACAAAGGCCCTAGCGACATTCAAGCATAACATCCGCGACGAGTGGCTCGCCCGCCACCTCGGTCAGGAGAAGCCGAAATCTATGGCAGCCCTCACAACACTCATGACCCGCTTTTGCACGGGCAAGGATAGCTAGCTGGCTCGCAGCAACAACACATCAAGGAATCCGGACACCTCGGATACCAAAGATGTTAATGGTAGGCAACGTCGTAACATACCAAAGCACCGAAACAACTACGATAACACCAAAGATACGACAGTCAATGCCGGATTCAGAGGCTCTAGATCCGGTCAGCGAAAAAGCCATTTAAAAGAAATACTCCGGCTCCGTCCAGTTTGGATCGCATACTGGATCGCTCGTGTCAAATCCACGGCACCCCCGACAAGCCAGCCAATCATACCAACAGAGAATGCTGGGTGTTCAAGCAGGCCGGCAAGTTAAATGTCGAAAACAAGGACAAGGGGCTGCATTGCAATGACGAGGAGGAGCCCCGGCCACCGAACACAGGAGGACAGAAGGGGTTTCCCCCACAAGTGAAGACGGTAAACATGATATACGCAGCCCACATTCCCAAGAGGGAGTGGAAGCGTGCACTAAGGGACGTCTATGCGATGGAGCCCGTCGCCCCAAAGTTCAACCCATGGTCTGCTTGCCCGATCACCTTCAATCGCAGGGACCACCCCACTAGCATCCATCATGGCGGATCCGCCGCACTGGTCTTAGACCCCATCATTGACGGATTTCACCTCACTCGAGTCCTTATGGACGGTGGCAGCAGCCTGAACCTGCTCTATCAGGATACAGTGTGAAAAATGGGTATCGATCCCTCGAGGATCAAACCCAGCAAAACCACCTTTAAAGGCATCATCCCAGGTGTAGAGGCCCATTGCACAGGCTCAATCACACTGGAAGTGGTCTTCGGATCACCGGACAACTTCTGAAGCGAAGAGTTAATCTTTGATATCGTCCTGTTTCGTAGTGGCTATCACGCACTACTCGAACGGACAACATTTGCAAAATTTAATGCAGTGCCGCATTACACATACCTCAAGGTCAAGATGCCAAGACCCAGGGGGTCATAACAGTAAATGGAAACACAGAACACTCGCTCCGCACAGAAGAGCACACTGCGGCCCTTGCAGCAGAAGCACAAAGCAGCCTTTTAAGGCAGACCACTCATTCGGCGTCACAGCCCTCCAGACACCTTCAGGCGAGTCCGGAACAAGCTGCTACAGGATTGCCTAGCACGATCAGAGCTCACCTAGCAATTCGGCCCCCGTCCCAGTCCCAGTCAAGCGACAAAATCCGTGTCGCACGTACATAACTACGCACTGAAAATACCATGGACATAGGCGGGGGCACGATCAGGACACGCCCCGGAATGTGGCTTAACCACCCTTGGGGCTGTATACCTTTATCATTCCTTTTCTCTTTCAGGGCCTAACTCTCTGGAAGCCCTTTCCGGCAGTACGATTGCTGGACACATTCCGGAAGCGACAACCAAGGTGGCAAGAAGCTAAGATGAACACGGGAACCCCCAGGTGGTCTCTAATAATAATTGATATACCCGTTTTTTACTAATCTATACGTAGCTCGCCCTGGGATAGGACATTTCAAATTGTCCTGCTTTCTTCTTATTGCACTACTTGTACCAGTACGCTTCGACGTATTATTTAAATAACAATGCATATCGGTAGTCTATCATTGCATTATTTAAGTTTTTCTTCTTTTTTCTCTTATATGTCCATTTACGACAATCTGCACCCACACGTTCGGGTATGGTCAGTTCTCCAGGGGCTCTCGTTTACCCCATAACACGGCGCAAGAAGTCCGAACACATTCGACAGTGTGGCACCCTGAACTTATAGCATTATATGCAGCAACTCCGAATCATGTCTTTGGTCAAATGTTGGGTTTTCCCAGCTCCCATGCTTTGGTACCTTACGTTTCGCTATATCGGCTAAGGTAGCGGTGGGACAACTACTGCGATTGTGTTCCGGTTCTTCCGGACGAACACCTCAATAGAGAAAGCCGAAAACTGACTGTCATGATAAGGCGAGAGACTGGTCGCTGTTCGAGAGGTCTCAAGTCCTTGAAGACTTTTTCCGCGTCGGGAGAGGAGTCGGCCTTGTACGGCTTAGGCATGTATAGCGCCCTAAATTCGGCCCTCCGAATACCAGGGGCTTCACCAAAATTTAAAATTGTAGACTTCTATGGCTAAGTGAGAGTGATAAAGCATTATAGTCTGATTGCCTGGTTCATTGCGCTGAACACCTCCCTCGAAGGACCCGAAATTGGGGTAAAGAGTGCTCAGTTTTATCCCGAACACCCCAATACTAGTT
Source organism: Triticum dicoccoides (assembly GCF_002162155.2). Taxonomy (NCBI): domain Eukaryota; kingdom Viridiplantae; phylum Streptophyta; class Magnoliopsida; order Poales; family Poaceae; genus Triticum; species Triticum dicoccoides. The sequence continues at coordinate 108,490,164 of NC_041380.1, read as the reverse complement.
ACATGGGGGCAGAAGCCCATGACTGGACAACCCTCAGATTTTATAAACGGCCGCACAGAAGGTAATATTTTAAATTGAGAAAGCATCGCATGGCGCAAATGAACTCGTTTCATATTACATGATCACAGGAGCATGTTCATTCAAAAATTACATCTTTGGCACACTCATCCGCCACTAGGCGGGAACCCTTCAGGACACTCTCATAATAATTCTCGGGGCAGCGATGCTCCTTGCCCTCCAGCGGCCCCTCCTTCACCAGCTTCACGGCGTCCAGCTTCGCCCAGTGCACCTTCGCACGAGCAAAAGCCCTACGCGCACCCTCGATGCAGGCAGACCGCTTTATGACTTCTAGCCGTGGGCAAGCTTCCACAAGCCGCCTCACCAGACCGAAGTAGCTGCCGGACAGGGGCTCGCCAGGCCACATCCGGACTATAAGGCCCCTCATGGCCTGTTCGGCCGCCTTGTGAAGCTCGACCAACTGCTTCAGCTCGTCGCTCAAGGTCACGGGGTGTTCGGTCCCAGTATACTGAGACCAGAACAACTTCTCCATCAAGCTCCCCTCCTTAGCTCGGTAAAACTCCGCGGCATCCAGTACACTGCGGGGAAGATCTGCAAATGCTCTTGGAGAGCTCCGAACTCGGGTATGAAAAAGGAAAGTCTCCTTCACGTGCTTGCTTTGCATAATGAATGCCTTACCCGCTGCTATCTTCTTCACCGTGTCAATCTCCTGAAGGGCCTTGTGGGCTTCCGCCTTGGTGCTTTGGATGCTGTCAAGCGCCTGTGCGAGCTCGGACTCTCGCGTCTTAGAGTCAAGCTCCAAGGACTCGTGCTTTTTGGCGCGAGCCTCGAGCTCTTGCTGCACCTCGCCTACTCGGGCTTCTTGCTTTTCCCATTCAATGCGCTCCTTGGCCGCTTTGTCTTCAGCCTTGGCCAACGCCTTCCTCAGGGTCGCCACTTCGGTCGTGGCCCCTGACAAATCCATGATGATCCTATTACTTTACACCCAAACTTCTCTTTAAATATATAGACAAAGGTCTTGCTTACATTTGTTCTCCTCGAGCTGCCTCTTGGTAAGGCCGAGCTCGGTCTCGGACCGCTCTAGCTCCTTCTTCAGTACAGAGACCTCCGCAGTACATGCGGCAGCGGCCAGCAGCGAAGCCTGCACATACACATAGATACATTCTGATTAGACTCCTGAGTCATCATTTGATCCTCTATTCGTCTTTTCTTCTTGAACGATGAACAGAGCATCAGGGGCTACTATCTGTGCGGTACTATTTTCTTATATTTTGATGGCTTACCTCAAAGCCTGTTAGGAGGCTGGCGCAAGCTTCGCTCAGTATGTTTTTGGTGGTCTGAACCATTTCGACCACCGCACTCATGATTGTGCGGTGCTCTTCATCGATGGAAGCGCTGCGAAGCGCTTCCAGCAAGTTGTCCGGTGCCTTTGGATGGACAGAGGACACCGACACGGATGGTTGGCCCCCCTTAATGGGGGACCGCCTGCCGGAGTCCGGAACCATCGAAGGTTCTGGCGCAGTATCCGGCAGGGGCCCGAACTCGGAGCCCGCAGGAGCCTCGCTCCCTTGGTACCCAGGGTCCGGGAAGTCGCCTCGAGGTGCCCCCAGGACCACCTCCGCTTGGCTCGGTGCCTTTTGAGACAACTCCTTGGCGTTGTCCGTAGGACGAGGGGTGAAAGCGGTCGGAAGAGAACCGATGTTCATATCCGACGAGTCCAAAGAGCCGCTCGACGAGGGTACGTCGAGATGAGCTTGGGACGGACTGCATAATCATGTTCGGCATGAGGACAGGCAGTGCAATAAAACATACCATGAAGTACTATGGTGTCTGGACACTTACAACTTCGCCAGGGGCTTGTCCCTGGGTAGCCACTCGTCGCCGCTGTCGGCGGCTGTCGTGGCGCAGTCCGGAGGGAGGGTCCTTCCCTTCTTGGACCCTTCGGCCTCCCCGGATGGGTCGGCCTTCCTTTTCTTGTCTTCCCGGGCTGGGGGAGAACTTTTCTCCTCCTCCTCCCCGTTTCCGTGGGAGGAGTGCGCGTCGGAGTCATCAGACGATGAGTCCGATACAACCTTGCACCGGAGACCCTTTCGGGTCCCCGTGGCCTTCTTCATGGCCTTCTTTGCCATCACCTCGTAAGGTGCCGGAGTTAGCATCTCGTTAGAAGAGCATCTGCAGGATCCTCGGGCAGGGGGGCTGGGCAATCAAGCTGCTCCGCTATCTCTATCTAGTCCTGTTAATGACATGAAAGCTTAGATCCCGCACATAACTAAACCGGGGCAAATAAATACCCTGAGAGATATAAAAACCTACCGGATTGGCGCGACGCTTTGGGCTGAGTCCGCGGTCCTTGCTGAGGGAGGGAGGAATCTCGACGCTCTTGAACAGCACCCTCCAGACGTCCTCGTGCATCATGTCATAGAGCTCTCGCAGCATCTGGTGCTTGGCTGAGTCGAACTCCCACAAATCAAATGCCCGTCGTTGACACGGAAGGATCCGGCGGAAGAGCATAACCTGGACCATGTTGACAAGCTTGATTTTCTTGTTCGTCATGTTTTGGATGCAGGTCTAGAGTCCGGTCAGCTCTACCGAAGAACCCTAGGACAGGCCCTTCTCTTTCCAGGAGGTGAGCTGCGTGGGGACTCCGAATCGAAATTTGGGGGCCGCCGCCCAGTTGGAGTCGCGCGGCTCGGTGATGTAGAACCACCCCGATTGCCACCCCTTTATGGTCTCCACATAGGAGCCCTCGAGCCAGGTGACGTTAGGCATCTTGCCCACCATGGCGCCTCCGCACTCTGCCTGCTGTCCGACCACCACCTTCGGTTTGACATTAAAAGTCTTCAGCCACAGGACGAAATGGGGCTTGATGTGGAGGAAGGCCTTGCACACGACAATAAACGCCGAGATGTTGAGGATGAAATTGGGGGCCAGATCATGAAAATGCAGCCCGTAGTAGAACGTGAGCCCATGGACGAACGAGTGGAGGGGAAATCCCAGTCCGCGGATGAATTGGGTAAGAAAAACTACCTTCTCGTGGGGTTCGACTCGCATCTGGCAGTCGGTGCGCGATATCTGCGGCCAGATATCCGGCTTCCTGTAACTTTTTGATTTTCTCCTCCGTAACGGAGGAGACCATCCACTTGCCTCATTCTTCGGACATGCTTGGAGTGGTTTGAGAATAAGAACGCGAGCTTGGGCGCTAGAGCTTGAGTGTGCGGGAATGGGTAAGCGAGGAAGAAGAAGGCGTGGGTGAAAAGGGTAAATCCTTGTCCCTTTATAAGGGCGGAGGTGGCGATGTGTCTCCCCACTTGCCTGGTAAAACCGCTTATTCCCCAGGCGCCGTAATTGATGGCGCGGTTGGGTTACCCACGTCCGTATTGATGAGAATCTCGTGATAAGGGGAACACGATCTCTGCTTTGATAAGACGTGTCAAGAAAACCGCCTCATGATATGTGCAGAGCTGGTTGAGAAAAACGGTTCGAATAATGACCGGGTCGTGGCGTCATGTCATGCCATCAAAACATGTCAGTAGATTATATTTGTGGAAATATTATTCTCTCTACGATGGTATGTGGAACTTGTTTTTTAGGGCTGGACACTATCCTTGTGTTCAAACTCTTCCACGGAGTACTCGGAGGAGGAACCCGCCTTGCAATGCTGAAGACAATACTGCGTGCCGGACTCATCGTCATTGAAACCTGGTTCAGGGGCTACTGAGGGAGTCCTGGATTAGGGGGCCTCCGGACAGCCGGACTATATCCTTTGGCCGGACTGTTGGACTATGAAGATATAAGATTGAAGACTTCGTCTCGTGTCCGGATGGGACTCTCCTTGGCGTGGAAGGCAAGCTAGGCAATACGGATATGTATATCTCCTCCCTTGTAACCGACCTTGTGTAACCCTAGCCCCCTCCGGTGTCTATATAAACCGGAGGGTTTAGTCCGTAGGACAACATACAATCATACCATAGGCTAGCTTCTAGGGTTTAGCCTCTACGATCTCGTGGTAGATCAACTCTTGTAATACTCATATCATCAAGAACAATCAAGCAGGACATAGGGTATTACCTCCATCAAGAGGGCCCGAACCTAGCTAAACATCGTGTCCCCTGCCTCCTGTTACCATCCGCCTTAGACGCACAGTTTGGACCCCCTACCCGAGATCCGTCGGTTTTGACACCGACAAGGCCCCTGTGGGGAGTGAAGACGGGGGGGGGGGGAGAATTCGGGGCATCCGGCCATGCGCGTCATCCACGCCGACTGCACCGAGGCTACCCCAAATTGGTACCCTTTCTTTCTTGATTATTTTTCTTGCGGGCTCTGTCCTCCCTTCTCCGATTTCTTTAGTGACATCATGCACACCTTTAGCTTCCACCTCCTGGATTTTACCCCGAACACGGTGGCGTGCATGGCCCTTTTCACGCACCTCTGCGAAGGCTTTGCCGGGGTGCACCCCAACACAGCGCTCTTCTGCCATTACTTCTTCCCTCGGATCCAAATGGGAGGTGCCATCTCTGGGTGCATCGCCTGGATCCCAAAATCCAAGTGAGCGTACCCGGACGGCGCCATGAAGGAGAGGTGGGAAGAATGGCGGGGCCGGTGGTGCTGGATCGAAGAGACGGACCCGCCGGCGTTCTGCAGAGTTCGTCGGGCGCCGCCGGTTCCCAGAAGCGATTGGAGCAACGTCGACGCCGACGACAAAAAGCTCACGGTCGCCACCACCAGGATTCTCCGGCTTACCCAGGCCGGCTCACCCTTGAGATGATCGGGGCGGACTTCATCCGTTGCCGGATCGATCCTCTGCATACCAAGGGGAGGCCAGCCTGGCTCTTCACGAACCCTGCTGACCTCATGCGGCTCCGCCCCGGCCTCGACCATAACTTCACAGTGATGGCGCACGCCCATTTCTGCCAGCGGATCTTCCAGCTCGACGTGGGGCGCGACGGCGAGGTCGAGCGGACTGGCAAGGTTGCGAGGGCCGTCGCGAAGGCCGGCAAGGTCCACAAGGGGCCTCTGTTCAAGCTGCCGATAGGGTGGTCCTGTTGTGCAACAACTCGCATCGGTCCGAGATCATCACTATGATGCTGGACTACAACGCGCATGGCCCCGTCCCGAGCTGGAAGTAACCGGAGGACGCTGAAGTGCAGCAGTTCTTCGACACCCTGCACGAGGCGTATGTCATCACCGACGCCGAGCGGCTGCTTGTCCAAGACACCTCCCAGGCGGAGCTGAACTACATCGCCACCAGGGCGAGGAAGGCGCAACTTGCAAGGGAGGCCGGCAACGCCGGCGGAGTGGAGGACAAGGCCGCGACGGCCACGGAGGAGGAGGAGCTCGCCCGGTGGGCGGCGGCTGCCGGGGGAGTCAGTAGCGCCGGCACCGAGGCTCCTTTGGTTGAAGATGTGACCGGCGGGTCATCGTCAGAGGAGGCCGAGACCGCAGAGCCGACGCCACCTACGGGGAGGGGGCGAGTCCTGCGGCGGGCCAGTTCCGGCGAGCCGGTCCGGCCCGGCAGGGCTGCGCGGTCACAACTGACCTTGGAGGAGCCCGGGCGCCATACGAGGGTCGCGGCGGCAAAGAAGCTGGTGAAGGCCGCGGTGAAGAAGAAGATAGCTGCCCCTTCTTCGTCTGTGCGTGCCCAGACACCACCTCCTTCTCCTCCTCCGGCGAATGTTGACATGGAGGTCACTTTTGATTATGGATCCCTCAGCCCGATGAGGAAGAGGAAGACAACAGAGGAGGAGGCGGATGACAAGTAAGTATCTGGTTCCTTTTCGTTATCTCTGCCTCCTCAATCTGTGTTGCTTATCTTGACTTGCTTTCATCTTTGCAGGGACGGGGAGATGCTGGCCCAGAGAGCAAAGAGGGCCAAGGTCTCGGCGGGTGGCCAGCCCCCAGCTGGTACTTTGGGGGCACCATTGGTGGTGTTGACCAGCCCGGACAGCAGCCCCCGGCAGAGCCCCGAGCGTAAGTTCATCACTCTTCTCCCGTCGACATGTGTTAGGGGCACGACACCTTGGCGCTGACCTTGTCAGGTACGCAGGAGGAGAGCAGCAGCAGGAGGAGCCACAGAGGGCTACTCCCAACACGCCGCCCCCATCGACCACGCCGCCCCGGGGGGCGTCCCCGGCAAGGGCGCCAGGCACCGGACCCACGCACATGGAGGAGGAGGAGGAGAACTTGGGTGCCGGTGGCTTTGCCTCGACGCCAAATGTGGCGGGAAGGGGGCTTCCGTTTCCCAGTCGGGTACTGGCACGGGTAAGTCGTTTGCCGTTCGTCCTTGCTTCTCCCTTTTCCCTTTTTTTTGCTCCTGGTCTTGGCCTTGCCTCACCCCCTTCTTCGGCGCCCAGATCCCTTCTCGGTGAACCCAGAGGACGTGGACGTCGTCATTGAGGGCGTCGCCAAGGCCGCCGAGGCAATCGCCGAGAGGATCGCTGCCGAGGAGGCCGCCAAAGAAGCTGTTGAGGATGCCGCCGAGGGGCCCACCGGGGAGGCCGACAAGGCTGCCGCTGAGGAGGCCGGCAAGGGGCCTGCCGGGGAAACCGGTGGGACTGTTTGCCGAGGAAGAGGAGGAGGAGGCTGGTGACCAGCCTTCCTCCTCTGCTGCTTCTGGGTCCGGCAAGTACCTGAGGGTGGGAGACGATTTGTTCGTCCACCTTCCAGGCGCGTTGAGCACCAGGGCACCCGTTGAAGGAGAGGTGTTCGACGACGAGGTGCTTGCCGCTGCCGGGTTTGAAGTCGTCGACGAGCCGATTGTTGGCGGCGACGGCTCGCGGGAAGAGCGGCTCCTCCACGCCATGGGCGCCAGCTTCCGGAAGCTCCAGGCGCTCCACCGCGCCTGCCTGGACAAGGCTAAGTCCAGAACGGCGATGGTGGAGAGGGCGGAGGCGGACCTCCAGAAGCGCGTTGCTGAGGCGCAGGACTGGTTCCGCGAGGCCCACAAGGAGCTCAAGGCGGCCCAGGGTGAGCAGGCCAGGCGCAACGTGGAGCTCACCATGAAGCTCGCCGATCTTGAGAAAGCTTAGGAGGCGGCGAAGAACTTGGCCGAGGCCACCGAAGCCGCTCGGACCCAGCGCGAGGCCGCGCTGAACTCCCAGGAGGAGGACCTTGCTGCGCGCGAGGAGAACCTTACCGCCATGCTTCGCGGCAAGGATGCAGAGGTGGAGAAGCTTGTCTTGCAGCGCACCAACGAGCCGCAGCAGAGGCACAAGGAGGCACTCAATGCCCAGTCCCAGGTTCACACCGGCATGGTGGAGGAGCTGGAGGCAGAGCGTGACAGGCTGAAGGAGCAGGCCCTGAAGCTGTCCCTGGAGCAGGACACGCTCAATAGTGCCTTGACAAAGGCACAGGGCACGGTCGTCCGCAAGGCTGGGAAGCTCTCCGAGGCCAACAACTCCATCAAAGACCTCAAGCTGAAGCTGGAGGGTCTCGAGGAGGTGTTGTCGAAGGCCACAACCCGAGAGGGGACCCTGGCTAAGGAGCTGGAGGCCGAGAAGCTGTTGCGGAAGAACGAGGGCCTCAACTTCGCAGACCACGTGGAGGGCGAGAACCGTTGGCTCGATCGCCTCGCCACCGTTGCCAACCAGGCCGCCGCGCAGCTGGCCACCATGGGGATGCCGGACGTGAGGTATGTCCCGGAGCGGGGCGTGAGCGCCAATTGCAGCCTGACCATGTTCTTCGAGAAGGTCGTCGGTGCTCTGGAGCGGCTTCACGCCAACCGGGCGGCCTCACTGGCTGACGAGTCCCGGAGGTTTTGCCAGGGTGCCATGACCAAGGTTCTCACCAAGGTGGCGCACTGGTATCCCCACCTCGAGTTCGACGCCGCGCTGGAGAGCTTGCTGGAGAGAACCGACCTTGCGCCGCTCAAGGAGCGCATCGAGCCCGTCATCAGCCAAGTCGGCGGAATTCTGAGGGTGGAGGGCCAGCGCCGGGATTAGGCATCCCGTTTTTTTTCTTTATCGTCGCTGCAGGTTCACAACCAAGACAATTGCTATCTCTAGTTAGAACCGCAGCAACAATTTGATGTAACATAACTCTGCAGCACTTTTCAGTATCATGCATGTTATTTTCCTGTTTGATTTTTCCTTGTATGTCCACTCTACGCAACTAGGTAGGCTTGCCGGTGCGTAAACCCAGGGCGGCGTCGTGGGGATGGATCCCCATTGGCCTGCCGGGCATGCTTGCTGCCGGGCGAACCACCTTACCGCCCTTAGCGCGGCCGCCCGAACTGTCGAGTTTGACTCGAGTCAGAGTCAGGAGTGTTGCCAGGTGCGGAAGGCTACCCCGCCACTCTCGACGCGGCAGCTTTGAGCTGTTGAGTGGACTCGAAACAGAACAAAGGTGTTGCCAATCGTGGGGTCCCCCCTTGCGTGCAGGCTTCCCATACATAGGCCAGATCTCCGAGGATGATAACCTTAAGTGTAAGAGGAAATAATCCAAGGCTCTGAATGACTTAGCTTTTTTGTCGCCGAGACAGCGTCGTTCCTCCAACCGCCTTCTTCTCAGGAATCGAAAGCGATGAAGAACCACTAGGCTAACTACCAAACCAGATTCTCACAATTGCGACCCCTACCTGGTGCGCCAAGGATGTCGGTGTGGAACGACACCTATGGGATCACAAGGACCCCTACTACGGTTGTCGGGGCATAGGGTTGCGAAGAGAGCAGGGCTAGTAGACAGCACAAGGATCTTTTACCCAGGTTCGGGCCACAAGGATGTGTAAAACCCTAGTCCTGCTTTGGTGGGTGTATTTCTAAGAGTTCTTGGGCTCTCGAACTAGCTGTGGTCAGCGTGTGGTTCCAAAGAGCCGAAGCCCTCTCCTTGTCGCCTCGGGCCTCCTTTTATAGGAAAAAGGGGTTGCCATAGTGGCACACAGGAGGTGGAAAGGTCTACAGTGGCACGAGGTTATCCCTTGTATTATAGGACAAGGTGCATTTAATGCACCTCTTAGGTGTCCTATTTCTTTATTGGGGACGGGGGTGAGGCCCGTCCTGTCCGTCGCCGCTCCTCCTCGCTTCGACACGTGCCTCGGCCGAGGATGCATGCGGTGCAATGTAGGCAGGCAAGCAGCTGAGTTGGCGCGGTGGTGGAGCCTTCACGAAGATCTGCATGCCACCACGCAGGCGCTTGATGAGTTGGCCTGGGAGCTGCATGTCGCCACGCAGGTGCCCGCCCAGCTGGTTGGGCTGGCAGCTGCATGTGAACGGCTGTGGAAGCTTGGTTGACGTGGGCTTGGTGGTGGCCCTGCCGGCGTCTTTGGCGAGGGCCTTGCCCGGTGGCCTGGCAAGGGTCTTGTTGTGGCACGTTGTCCTCCCCGGCAAGGATCTTGCCGGGAGTCTGGTTGCCTTCCTTGGCAAGGATTTTGCCGAGAATCGTCGTCTTCTGATCTGATCTTGAATATGTCTTCACAAAGATCTATATGTTGCCACAGGGGTGCCTTCCCGAGCCCTGGCCCCATGCTGATGATGGCACTGGGGGCCGCAGGCTCAAGGGTGGCTCGCTCTGTTGGTGTGGGGCGAGCTGTCCCGGCAAGAGTCTTGCCGGGGCCGCTGAGGCCAGCCGGCAAGGGTCTTGCCGGGGGAACTTGCTTCGTCCATCTACTCTTTGGGGTCTTGGCCTTGGTGTTGCTTTGATTTCCTTGGGCTTCGATCTTACCTTGGCTCACCTCCCTCGTTCTGCTTGGTGTGGCGGTGGGCACGGCTCTGACTGCCCGTGCACAGGAAAAGGGGTACAAAGATGCGGCCCTATTTTTGTACATCGACATTCATGCCCCAATCATGAGCTCTCAGGAGAAATTATTATTCAAAAATTTTATGCTCGGCTTTCTCTCGATAATCGCTCCATGCTCGATACTTATTGTACTGGCTCTTTTATGATGAAGACTATTGAATTCAAATGGGATTTATTGGAAAGAATTAAACACAAATTTGAAGATTGGGATCATGACGAAGGTAAGGAGTCAGGTATAAAACCTAAGTTTGATTGTGTTAAATATTTTATGGATACCGATGCTTTCCGTGAATTTAGCACTAAATATGGACTTGACTCTGAGATAGTAGCTTCTTTTTGTGAATCCTTTGCTACTCATGTTGATCTCCCTAAGGAGAAGTGGTTTAAATATAATCCTCCCATTGAAGTAAAAGTAGTTGCACCAATTAAAGTTGAAGAAAAGACTATCACTTATAATGATCCTGTTGTTCCTGCTGCTTATATTGAGAAACCACATTTCTCTGTTAGAATAAAGGATCATGCTAAAGCTTCAACTGTGGTTTGTAAGAGTTATACTAGAACACCTACTCCTTCTGAGCAAATTAAAGTTGAACCTAGTGTTGCTATGGTTAAAGATCTCTTGGACGATAACATTGATTGGCATGTTATTTATTTCTGTGATGAATCTGCAAGAATTGCTAGACCCGATACTAAAAATAAACATAGACCTGTTGTAGGCATGCCTGTTACTTCTATTAAAATAGGAGATCATTGCTATCATGGCTTATGTGATATGGGTGCTAGTGCCAGTGCAATACCTCATTCCTTATACAAAGAAATTATGCATGATATTGCACCTGCTGTGATAGAGGAAATTGATGTTACAATTAAGCTTGCCAATAGAGACACCATTTCCCCAGTTGGGATTGTTAGAGATGTTGAAGTATTGTGTGGGAAAGTTAAATATCCTGCTGATTTTCTTGTTCTTGGTTCCCCACAAGATAACTTGTGTCCCATTATATTTGGTAGACCCTTCTTGAATACTGTTAATGCTAAGATAGACTGCAATAAGGATATTTTTTCTGTTGGTTTAGGGGGTATGTCTCATGAGTTTAATTTTGCTAAGTTTCGTAGACAACCCCATGATAAAGAGTTGCCTAGCAAAGATGAAATTATTGGTCTTGCTTCTATTGTCGTGCCTCCTAATGATCCTTTAGAGCAATATTTGCTAGACCATGAAAATGATATGTTTATGAATGAACGAAGGGAAATAGATGAAGTATTCTTTAAACGGGGACCTATTTTTAAACACAGCTTGCGTGTTGAAATTCCAGGGGATCCTCCTCCACCCAAGGGTGATCCAGTGTTTGAGCTTAAACCTTTACCTGATACTCTTAAATATGCTTATCTTGATGAGAAAGAGATATATCCTGTTATTATTAGTGCTAACCTTTCAGAGCATGAGGAAAAGAAATTATTGAAAACTCTGAAGAAGCACCGTGCTGCTATTGGATATACTCTTGATGATCTTAAGGGCATTAGTCCCACTCTACGGCAGCACAAAATAAAATTGGAGAAGGATGCGAAACCGGTTGTTGATCACCAACGATGGTTAAATCCTAAGATGAAAGAAGTGGTAAGAAAACAAATACTAAAGCTTCTAGAGGGAGGTATAATTTATCCCGTTGATGATAGTCAGTGAGTAAGTCCTATCCATTGTGTCCCTAAGAAGGGAGGTATTACTGTTGTTCCTAATGATAAAGATGAATTGATCCCACAAAGAATTTGAAGGAAATATGCCCTAGAAGCAATAATAAAGGTATTATTTATTTCCTCATATCATGATAAATGTTTATTATTCATGCTTGAATTGTATTAACCGAAAACATAATACTTGTGTGAATACATAGATAAACAGAGTGTCACTAGTATGCCTCTACTTGACTAGCTCGTTGATCAAAGATGGTTATGTTTCCTAGCCATAGACATGAGTTGTCATTTGATTAACGGGATCACATCATTAGAAGAATGATGTGATTGACTTGACCCATTCTGTTAGCTTAGCACTTGATCGTTTAGTATTCTGCTATTGCTTTCTTCATGACTTATATGACTATGAGATTATGCAACTCCAGTTTACCGGAGGAACACTTTGTGTGCTACCAAACATCACAACGTAACTGGGTGATTATAAAGGTGCTCTACAGGTGTCTCCAAAGGTACTTTGGGGTTGGCGTATTTCGAGATTAGGATTTGTCACTCTGATTGTTGGAGAGGTATCTCTGGGCCCACTCAGTAATGCACATCACTATAAGCCTTGCAAGCATTGTAACTAATGAGTTAGTTGCGGGATGATGTATTATGGAACGAGTAAAGAGACTTGCCGGTAACGAGATTGAACTAGGTATTGAGATACCAACGATCGAATCTCGGGCAAGTAACATACCGATGACAAAGGGAACAGCGTATGCTGTTATGCGGTTTGACCGATAAAGATCTTGGAAGAATATGTAGTAGCCAATATGAGCATCCAGGTTCCGCTATTGGTTATTGACCGGAGACATGTCTCGGTCATGTCTACATAGTTCTCGAACCCGTAGGGTCCACACGCTTAAAGTTAGATGACAATCGATAATATAAGTTTTGTGTTTTGATGTACCGAAGGTAGTTCCGAGTCCCAGATATGATCACGGACACAAAGAGGAGTCTCGAAATAGTCGAGACATAAAGATTGATATATTGGAAGCCTATATTTGGATATCGGAAGTGTTCCGGGTGAAATCGGGATTTTACCGGAGTACCGGGGGTTACCAGACCCCCCGGGAAGTAATGGGCCTATTGGGCCTTAGTGGAGAAGAGAGAGGGCAGCCAAGAGGTGGCGCGCGACCCCCCTTGCCCCAGTTCGAATTGGACAAGGGAAGGGGGCGGTGGCCCCCCTCTCCTTCGTTCTCTCCACCTCCTCCTTTCCCCCTTCTCCTACTCCTACTAGGAAAGGAGGAGTCCTACTCCCGGTAGGAGTAGGACTCCCCCCTTGGCGCGCCCTCCCTGGCCGGCCGCCTCTCCCCCCTTGCTCCTTTATATACGGGGGCAGGGGGCACCTCTAGACACACAAATTGATCTATTGATCTATTCCAGCGGTGTGCGGTGCCCCCCTCCACCATATTCCACCTCGGTCATATCGTAGCGGTGCTTAGGCGAAGCCCTGCGTCGGTAGCAACATCAACACCGTCACCATGCCGTCGTGCTGACGGAACTCTCCCGTGAAGCTCTGCTGGATCGGAGTTCGCGGGACGTCATCGAGCTGAACGTGTGCTGAACTCGGAGATGCCGTACGTTCGATACTTGGATCAGTTGGATCGTGAAGACGTATGACTACATCAACTGCGTTGTGCTAACGCTTCCGCTTTCGGTCTACGAGGGTACATGGACGATACTCTCCCCTCTTGTTGCTATGCATCACCATGATCCTGTGTGTGCGTAGAATTTTTTTGAAATTACTACGTTCCCCAACAGTGGCATCCGAGCCTGGTTTTATGCGTAGATGTTATATGCACGAGTATAACACAGGTGAGTTGTGGGCGATACAAGTCATACTGCTTACCAGCATGTCATACTTTGGTTCGGCGGTATTGTTGGATGAAGCGGCCCGAACCGACATTACGCATACGCTTACGCGAGACTGGTTCTACCGACGTGCTTTGCACATAGGTGGCTGGCGGGTGTCAGTTTCTCCAACTTTAGTTGAACCGAGTGTGGCTACACCCGGTCCTTGAGAAGGTTAAAACATCACTTACTTGACGAACTATCGTTGTGGTTTTGATGCATAGGTAAGAACGGTTCTTGCTCAGCCCATAGCAGCCACGTAAAAACTTGCAACAACAAATTAGAGGACGTCTAACTTGTTTTTGTAGGGCATGTTGTGATGTGATATGGTCAAGGCATGATGCTATATTTTATTGTATGAGATGATCATGTTTTGTAATCGAGTTATTGGCAACTGGCAGGAGCCATATGGTTGTCGCTTTATTGTATGTAATGCAATCGCCCTGTAATTACTTTACTTTATCACTAAGCGGTAGCGATAGTCGTAGAAGCAATAGTTGGCAAGACGACAACGATGCTACAATGGAGATCAAGGTGTCGCGCCAGTGACGATGATGATCATGACGGTGCTACGGAGATGGAGATCAAAAGCACAAGATGATGATGGCCATATCATATCACTTATATTGATTGCATGTGATGTAAATCTTTTATGCATCTTATTTTGCTTAGATCGACGGTAGCATTATAAGATTATCTCTCACTAAATTTCAAGGTATAAGTGTTCTCCCTGAGTATGCACTGTTGCGAAAGTTCTTCGTGCTGAGACACCACGTGATGATCGGGTGTGATAAGCTCTACGTTCACAGACAACGGGTGCAAAATAGTTGCACACGCGGAATACTCAGGTTAAACTTGACGAGCCCTAGCATATGCAGATATGGCCTCGGAACACTGAGACCGAAAGGTCGAGCATGAATCATATAGTATATATGATCAACATAATGATGTTCACCATTGAAACTACTCCATCTCACGTGATGATCGGACATGGTTTAGTTGATTTGGATCACGTTATGACTTAGATGATTAGAGGGATGTCTATCTAAGTGGGAGTTCTTAAATAATATGATTAATTGAACTTAAATTTATCATGAACTTAGTACCTGATAGTATATTGCTTGTCTATGTTGTTGTAGATAGATGGCCCATGCTATTGTTCCGTTGAATTTTAATGCGTTCCTTGAGAAAGAAAAGTTGAAAGATGATGGTAGCAATTACACGGACTGGGTCCGTAACTTGAGGATTATCCTCATTGCTGCACAGAAGAATTACGTCCTGGAAGAACTGCTAGGTTCCAGACCTGCTGCAGGAGCAACACAAGATGTTATGAACGTTTGGCAGAGCAAAGCTGATGACTACTCGATAGTTCAGTGTGCCATGCTTTCCGGCTTAGAACCAGGACTTCAACGATGTTTTGAACGTCATGGAGCATATGAGATGTTCCAGGAGTTGAAGTTAATATTTCAAGCAAATGCCCGGATTGAGAGATATGAAGTCTCCAATAAGTTCTACAGCTGCAAGATGGAGGAGAATAGTTCTGTCAGTGAACATATACTCAAAATGTGTGGGTATAACAATCACTTAATTCAACTGGGAGTTAATCTTCCGGATGATAGTGTCATTGACAGAATTCTTCAATCACTGCCACCAAGCTACAATAGCTTCGTGATGAACTATAATATGCAAGGGACGAATAAGACAATTCCCGAGCTCTTTGCAATGCTAAAGGCTGCGGAGGTAGAAATCAAGAAGGAGCATCAAGTGTTGATGGTCAACAAGACCACCAGTTTCAAGAAAAAGGGCAAATGGAAGAAGAAGGGGAACTTCAAAATGAACAGCAAACAAGTTGCTGCTCAAGAGAAGAAACCCAAGTCTGGACCTAAGCCTGAGACTGAGTGCTTCTACTGCAAGCAGACTGGTCACTGGAAGCGGAACTGCCCCAAGTATTTGGCGGATAAGAAGGATGGCAAGGTGAACAAAGGTATATGTGATATACATGTTATTGATGTGTACCTTACTAATGCTCGCAGTAGTACCTGGGTATTTGATACTGGTTCTGTTGCTAATATTTGCAACTCGAAATAGGGACTACGGATTAAGCAAAGATTGGCTAAGGATGAGGTGATGATGTGCATGGGAAATGGTTCTAAAGTCGAAGTAATCGCAGTCAGCACACTACCTCTACATCTACCTTCGGGATTAGTTTTAGACCTAAATAATTGTTATTTGGTGCCAGCGTTAAGCATGAACATTATATCTGGATCTTGTTTAATGTGAGATGGTTATTCATTTAAATCAGAGAATAATGGTTATTCTATTTATATGAGTAATATCTTTTATGGTCATGCACCCTTGAAGAGTGGTCTATTTTTGTTGAATCTCGATAGTAGTGATACACATATTCATAATATTGAAGCCAAAAGATGCAGAGTTGATAATGATAGTGCAACTTATTTGTGGCACTGTCATTTAGGTCATATTGGTATAAAGCGCATGAAGAAACTCCATACTGATGGACTTTTGGAATCACTTGATTATGAATCACTTGGTACTTGCGAACCATGCCTCATGGGCAAGATGACTAAAACGTCGTTCTCCGGTACAATGGAGAGAGCAACAGATTTGTTAGAGATCATACATACTAATGTATGTGGTCCGATGAATGTTGAGGCTCGCGGCGGGTATCGTTATTTTCTCACTTTCACAGATGATTTGAGCAGATATGGGTATATCTACTTAATGAAACATAAGTCTGAAACATTTGAAAAGTTCAAAGAATTTCAGAGTGAAGTGGAAAATCATCGTAACAAGAAAATAAAGTTTTTACAATCTGATCATGGAGGAGAATATTGCAGTTACGAGTTTGGTCTACATTTGAAAAAATGTGGAATAGTTTCGCAACTCACGCCACCTAGAACACCACAGCGTAATGGTGTGTCCGAACGTCGTAATCGTACTTCACTAGATATGGTGCGATCTATGATGTCTCTTACTGATTTACCGCTGTCATTTTGGGGATATGCTTTAGAGACTGCTGCATTCACGTTAAATAGGGCACCATCGAAATCCGTTGAGACGACGCCTTATGAAATGTGGTTTGGCAAGAAACCAAAGTTGTCGTTTCTTAAAGTTTGGGGCTGCGATGCTTATGTGAAAAAGCTTCAACCTGATAAGCTCGAACCCAAATCGGAGAAATGTGTCTTCATAGGATACCCAAAGGAAACTGTTGGGTACACCTTCTATCATAGATCTGAAGGCAAGGCTTTTGTTGCTAAATTTGGATCCTTT
The DNA here is from genome assembly GCF_002162155.2 of Triticum dicoccoides. Lineage (NCBI taxonomy): Eukaryota > Viridiplantae > Streptophyta > Magnoliopsida > Poales > Poaceae > Triticum > Triticum dicoccoides. The sequence goes on along the minus strand of NC_041380.1, from coordinate 108,473,544 downwards.
CTAGAGAAGGAGTTTCTCTCGAAACAAGTGAGTGGGATGAAAGTAGAACTTGATGAGGTAACTGTACCTGCTCCCTTCTTGGAAAGTAGTTCATCACAGAAACCGGTTCCTGTGACACCTACACCAATTAGTGAGGAAACTAATGATGATGATCATGAAGTTTCAGATCAAGTTACTACCGAACCTCGTAGGTCAACCAGAGTGAGATCCGCACCAGAGTGGTACGGTAATCCTGTTCTGGAGGTCATGTTACTAGACCATGATGAACCTACGAACTATGAGGAAGCGATGGTGAACCCAGATTCTGCAAAATTGATTGAGGCCATGAAATCTGAGATGGGATCCATGTATGAGAACAAAGTGTGGACTTTGGTTGACTTGCCCGATGATCGGCAAGCCATCTAGAATTAATGGATCTTCAAGAAGAAGACAGACGCTGACAATAATGTTACTATTTACAAAGCTTGACTTGTTGCAAAAGGTTTTCAACAAGTTCAAGGAGTTGACTATGATGAGACCTTCTCACCCGTAGCGATGCTTAAGTCCGTCTGAATCATGTTAGCAATTGCCGCATTTTATGATTATGAAATTTGGCAAATGGATGTAAAGCCTGCATTCCTAAATAGATTTCTGGAAGAAGAGTTGTATATGATGCAACCTGAAGGTTTTGTCGATCCAAAGGGAGATAACAAAGTGTGCAAGCTCCAGCGGTCCAATTATGGACTGGTGCAAGCCTCTCGGAGTTGGAATAAACGTTTTGATAGTGTGATCAAAGCATATGGTTTTATACAGACTTTTGGAGAAGCCTGTATTTACAAGAAAGTGAGTGGGAGCTCTGTAGCATTTCTAATATTATATGTGGATGACATATTGTTGATTTGAAATGATATAGAATTTCTGGATAGCATAAAAGGATACTTTAATACGAGTTTTTCAATGAAAGACCTCAGTGAAGCTGCTTACATATTGGGCATCAAGATCTATAGAGATATATCAAGACGCTTAATTGGACTTCCACAAAGCACATACCTTGACAAAGTTTTGAAGAAGTTCAAAATGGATCAGGCAAAGAAAGGATTCTTGCCTCTGTTACAAGGTGTGAAATTGAGTAAGACTCAATGCCCGACCATTGCAGAAGATAGAGAGAAAATGAAAGATGTTCCCTATGCTTCAGCCATAGGCTCTATCATGTATGCAATGTTGTGTACCAGACCTGATGTGTGCCTTGCTATCAGTTTAGCAGGGAGGTACCAAAGTAATCCAGGAGTGGATCACTAGACAGTGGTCAAGAACATCCTGAAATACCTGAAAAGGACAAAGGATATGTTTCTCGTTTATGGAGGTGACAAAGAGCTCATCGTAAATGGTTACGTTGATGCAAGCTTTGACACTGATCCGGACGATTCTAAATCGCAAACCGGATATGTGTTTATATTAAACGGTGGAGCTGTCAGTTGGAGAAGTTCTAAACAAAGCGTTGTGGCGGGATCTACATGTGAAGCAGAGTACATAGCTGCTTCGGAAGCAGCAAATGAAGGAGTCTGGATGAACGAGTTCATATCTGATCTAGGTGTCATACCTAGTGCATTGGGTCCAATGAAAATATTTTGCGACAACACTAGTGCAATTGCCTTGGCAAAGGAATCCAGATTTCACAAGAGAACCAAGCACATCAAGAGACGCTTCAACTCCATCCGGGATAAACTCTAGGTGTGAGACATAGAGATTTTTAAGATACATACGGATCTAAATGTTGCAGACCCGTTGACTAAGCCTCTTCCACGAGCAAAACATGATCAGCACGAAGGCTCCATTGGTGTGAGAATCATAACTGTGTAATCTAGATTATTGACTCTAGTGCAAGTGGGAGACTGAAGGAAATATGCCCTAGAGGCAAAATAAAGTTACTATTTATTTCCTCATATCATGATAAATGTTTATTATTCATGCTAGAATTGTATTAACTGGAAACATAATACTTGTGTGAATACATAGACAAACATAGTGTCACTAGTATGCCTCTACTTGACTAGGCCGTTGATCAAAGATGGTTAAGTTTCCTAGCCATATACATGAGTTTTCATTTGATTAATGGGATCACATCATTAGAAGAATGATGTGATTGACTTGACCCATTCCGTTAGCTTAGCACTTGATCGTTTAGTATTCTGCTATTGATTTCTTCATGACTTATACATGTTCCTATGACTATGAGATTATGCAACTCCCGTTTACCGGAGGAACACTTTGTGTGCTATCAAACGTCACAACATAACTGGGTGATTATAAAGGTGCTCTACAGGTGTCTCCAAAGGTACTTGTTGGGTTGGCGTATTTCGAGATTAGGATTTGTCACTCCGATTGTCGGAGAGGTATCTCTGGGCCCACTCAGCAATGCACATCACTATCAGCCTTGCAAGCATTGTAACTAATGAGTTAGTTGCGGGATGATTTATTACGAAAGGATTAAAGAGACTTGTCGGTAACGCGGTTGAACTAGGTATTGAGATACCGACGATCGAATCTCGGGCAAGTAACATATCGAGGACAAAGGGAACAATGTATGTTATGCAGTTTAACCGATAAAGATCTTCGTAGAATATGTAGTAGCCAATATGAGCATCCAGGTTCCTCTATTGCTTATTGACCGGAGACATGTCTCGGTCATGTCTACATAGTTCTCGAACCCGTAGGGTCCGCACGCTTAAAGTTAGATGACAATTGGTATTGTGAGTTTTGTGTTTTGATGTACCGAAGATAGTTCGGAGTCCCGGATATGATCACAGACATGACGAAGATTCTCGAAATGGTCGAGACATAAAGATTGATATATTGGAAGCCTATATTTAGATATCGGAAGTGTTACAGGTGAAATCGGGATTTTACCGGAGTACCGGGGGTTACCGGTCCCCACGGGAAGTAATGGGCCTATTGGGCCTTAGTGGAGAAGAGAGAGGGCAGCCAAGAGGTGGCGCGTGACCCCCCTTGCCCCAGTCCGAATTGGACAAGGGAAGGGGGCAGCGGCCCCCCTCTCCTTCCTTCCCTCCACCTCCTCCTTCCCCCCTTCTCCTACTCCTACTAGGAAAGGAGGAGTCCTATTCCCGGTGGGAGTAGGACTCCCCCCTTGGTGCGCCCTCCCTGGCCGGCCGCCTCTCCCCCTTGCTCCTTTATATATGGGGGTAGGGGGCACCTCTAGACACACAAGTTGATTTATTGATCTATTCCAGCCGTGTGCGGTGCCCCCCTCCACCATATTCCACCTCGGTCATATCGTAGCGATGCTTAGGCGAAGCCCTACATCGGTAGCAACATCATCACCATCACCTCGCCGTCGTGCTGAAGGAACTCTCCCGTGAAGCTCTGCTGGATCGGAGTTCGCGGGACGTCATCGATCTGAACGTGTGCTGAACTCGGAGGTGCCGTACGTTCGGTACTTGGATCGGTCGGATCGTGAACACGTACGACTACATCAATTGTGTTGTGCTAACGCTTCCGCTTTCGGTCTACGAGGGTATGTGGACAATACTCTCCCCTCTCGTTGCTATGCATCACCATGATCCTATTTGTGCGTAGGAATTTTTTTGAAATTACTACGTTCCCCAACAAAATTGTTACAGGTTATTGAATGGTAATTGATTTCCACAAATTAAATAAAGCTACTAAAGAGGATCATTACCCTTTACCTTTTATTGATCAAATGCTAGAAAGATTATCCAAACATACACATTTTTGCTTTCTAGATGGTTATCCTGGTTTATCTCAAATGCCTGTGTCCAAAGAGGATCAAGAAAAGACAACTTTTACTTGCCGTCTCGGTACCTTTGCTTATAGACGTATGCCTTTTGGTTTATGCAATGCACCTGCTACCTTTCAAAGATGTATGAATGCTATATTCTCTGAATTTTGTGAAAAGATTGTTGAGGTATTCATGGATGATTTTTCTGTTTATGGAACTTCTTTTGATGATTGCTTAAGCAACCTTGATCGAGTTTTGCAGAGATGTGAAGAAACTAATCTTGTCTTGAATTGTGAGAAGTGCCACTTCATGGTTAATGAAGGTATTGTCTTGGGGCATAAAATTTCTGAAAGAGGTATTGAAGTTGATAAAGCTAAGGTTGATGCTATTGAAAAGATGCCATGTCCTAAGGACATTAAAGGTATAAGAAGTTTCCTGGGTCATGCCGGTTATTATAGGAGGTTCATTAAGGACTTCTCTAAAATTTCTCGCCCTCTGACTAATCTCTTACAAAAAGATGTTCTTTTTGTTTTTGATGATGATTGTGTAGAAGCATTTGAAATACTTAAGAAAGCTTTGATTTCTGCACCTATTGTTCAACCTCCTGATTGGAATTTACCATTTAAAATTTTGTGTGATGCTAGTGATTATGCTGTAGGGGCTGTTTTAGGACAAAGGGTTGATAAGAAATTAAATGTTATCCAATATCCTAGTAAGACTCTGGACAGTGCCCAGAGAAATTATGCTACTACTGAAAAAGAATTTTTAGCTATTGTATTTGCTTGTGATAAGTTTAGATCTTACATAGTTGATTCTAAAGTAACTGTTGACACTATTCATGCTGCTATTAAATATATTATGGAAAAGAAAGATGTTAAGCCTAGACTTATTAGATGGGTTCTCTTGCTACAAGAATTTTATTTGCATATTATTGATAGAAAGGGAGTTGAGAACCCCGTTGCAGACAACTTGTCTAGGTTAGAGAATGTTCTTGATGACCCACTACCTATTGATGATAGCTTTCGTGATGAACAACTAGCTGTCATAAATGCTTCTCGTACTGATCCATGGTATGCTGATTATGCTAATTATATTGTTGCTAAATTTATACCACATAGTTTCACATACCAGCAAAAGAAAAAGTTCTTCTATGATTTAATACATTACTTTTGGGATGACCCACACCTTTATAAAGAAGGAGTAGATGTTGTTATTAGACGTTGTGTACCTGAGCATGAACAGGAACAGATCCTACGGAAGTGTCACTTCGAGGCTTATGGAGGACACCATGCTGGAGATGGAACTGCACACAAGGTATTGCAATCCGGTTTTTATTGGCCTACTCTCTTGAAAGATGCACGTAAGTTTGTCTTGTCTTTGATGGATGTCAAAGAATTGGCAATATTAGTAGACGTCAAGAAATGCCTATGAATTATTCACTTGTTATTGAACCATTTGATGTTTGGGGCTTTGATTATATGGGACCGTTTCCTTCCTCTAATGGCTATACACATACTTTAGTTGTTGTTGATTACATTACTAAGTGGGTAGAAGCTATTCCAACTAGCAGTGTTGATCATAACACCTCTATTAAGATGCTTAAAGAAGTTATTTTTCTGATGTTTGGAGTCCCTAGATATTTAATGACTGATGGTGGTTCACATTTTATTCATGGTGCTTTTCGTAAAATGCTTGCTAAGTATGATGTTAATCATAGAATTGCATCTCCATATCATCCACAGTCTAGTGGTCAAGTATAATTGAGTAATAGAGAGCTCAAATTAATTTTGCAAAAGGCTGTTAATAGATCTAGAAAGAATTGGTCCAAGAAACTTGATGATGCATTATGGGCTTATAGAACTGCATATAAAAATCCTATGGGTATGTCTCTGTATAAAATGGTTTATGGAAAAGCATGTCACTTACCTCTCGAACAAGAACATAAGGTATATTGGGCCATTAAAGAGCTCAATTATGATTTCAAACTTGCCGGTGAGAAGAGGCTTTTTGACATTAGCTCACTTGATGAATGGAGAACCCAAGCCTATGAGAACGCCAAACTGTTTAAAGAAAAAGTTAAAAGATGGCATGATAAAAGGATACAAAAACGTGAGTATAATGTAGGTGATTATGTATTGTTATACAACTCTCGTTTAAGATTTTTTGTAGGAAAACACCTCTCTAAATGGGAAGGTCCTTACATTATCGAGGAGGTCTATTATTCCGGTGCCATAAAAATCAAAAACTTTGAAGGCACAAATCCGAGTGTGGTGAACGGTCAAAGAATCAAACATTATATCTCAGGTCATCCCATAAATGTTCAAACTAATGTTATTGAAACCGTAACCCCAGAGGAATATATAAGGGACACTTTCCAGAATGTTTCAGACTCCGAAAAGGAATAGGTATGTGGTATGGTAAGTAAACCGACTCCAAAACAGTTCTAATAGCAATTTTTCTCCATTTTGGAATATTTAAGAAAATAGGAAAATAAGAAGTAGTCCGGGAAGGACACGAGGCGTCCACGAGGGTGGAGGGCGCGCCCCCTGCCTCGTGGGCACCTCGTGTGCTCTCCGGACTCTGTTTTCTTGCACAATACTTCTTTTGGTCGGTAAAAATTCATTATATAATCTCCCGAAGGTTTTGACCACCGTGCCACGCAAAAATCTTCTGTTTTTATTTCGAGCTATTTCTACTGCAGATTTGGAGCAAGATGTCTTCTCAAGAGTCAGTTGGGGAGAGTCGGGTGTCTCATCTGACACCGGGGCCAAGAGTAAACAGTGATGCTGACCACTTTGGGCCATCAACTGAGGAAGAGATGGAGGCCGACTTGAAAAGGATAGATGCAATGGAGGAGGATCAAGAAGTTACTTCTCGTTTCCGAGACGGATTCACGATGGGGGAACTACAGAGCTCAGTTATTCCAAACTCGGTCATCCCTTCCAACGTTAGATTTCTTTCTTATGAAAATATGAAAAAGAGTGTTACTTGTTCTCTCGCAGATATGCAACATCCTTGGGTGAAAGGAGCTTTAGCCGTCACGGGAAACCTCCGTAAGGAAATAATGGACGTCAAGCAGCAAGTCAATAAGCTCAAGGAAGAGAATCGTATCCCGAGGGGCATCATCGCGAAGAATATCACATCACCACCCCTGAAGAAGGAAAAAACACATGGGTATGGGCACTCCCCTTGGCAACTGCCAAGCTTGGGGGAGTGCCCCGGTATCATATCACCATCACTTCTATCTTTATCGTTTTCTTAGTTCGATCCTTTTGGGTAATATCTTGATCTAGTAGAATAAAGTTTTAGTATGATCTAGTTTTGAGTTTTGCTTTGTGATCCTTCTATGTAATCGAGTCCATGAGCATAATAAAGATTAGTGTTGAGTCAAGGGCTTGATTATCTTGCTATGATCTTGAGGGAATAAAATAAAAGAGAAAGATTAAAAAGAAATAAAGGGATCATATGGATCTTATGGAGAGTAATGACTTCACATATAAAGAGTATGATGAATAAAAGTTGTTAAGAGTTGACAAACATAGTTTTGGTCATCGTTGCAGTTAATAGGAAGTAATAAAGAAAGAGAGGTTTTCACATATAAATATACTATCTTGGACATCTTTTATGATTGTGGGCACTCATTAAAATATGACATGCTAAAGAGTTGAGGTTGGACAAGGAAGACAACGTAATGGGTTATGTTTTCTTACATCTAAGATAAATTATATTGTCATGGATCATCCAACATGTTGAGCTTGCCTTTCCCTCTCATGCTAGCCAAATTCTTTGAACCAAGTAGAGATACTACTTGTGCTTCCAAATATCCTTAAACCTAGTTTTGCCATGAGAGTCCATCATATCTACCTATGGATTGAGTAAGATCCTTCAAGTAAGTTGTCATCGTTGCAAGCAATAAAAATTGATCTCTAAATATGTATGATTTATTAGTGTAGAGAAAGTAAGCTTTATACGATCTTGTGATGTGGAAGAAATAAAAGCGACGGGCTGCATAATAAAGGTCCATATCATAAGTGGCAATATAAAGTGACGTTCTTTTGCATTAAGAATTCGTGCATCCAACCATAAAAGCGCATGACAACCTCTGCTTCCCTCTGCGAAGGGCCTATCTTTTATTCTTGTCTTATACTTCATGCAAAGAGTCACGGTGACCTTAACCTTTCCTTCTTACATTTTATCCTTTGGCAAGCCCAATGTGTTGGAAAGATCCTGATATATATAGCTAATTGGATGTAAGTTTTCATGAACTATTATTGTTTACATTACCCTTGAGGTAAAAGGTTGGGAGGCAAAACTATAAGCCCCTATCTTTCTCTGTGTCTGATTAAAACTTCATAACCATAAATATTGCGTGAGTGTTAGCAATTGTGAAAGACTAAATGATGGTTGAGTATGTGGACTTGCTGAAAAGCTCTTATATTGACTCTTTATGATGTTATGATAAATTGCAATTGCTTCAATGACTGAGATTATAGTTTGTTGATTCTCAATAAAGTTTCTGATTCATACTTGAAATTGTGATTGAATTGTTACTTTAGCATAAGAGATCATATGACAATATATGTATATGTTGTTGTTCCAAGAATGATCATGATGCCCTCATGTCTGTATTTTATTTTTATCGGCACCTCTATCTTTAAACATGTGGACATATTTATTGATATCGTCTTTCGCTTGACGACAAGCGAGGTCTAAGCTTGGGGCAGTTGATACGACCATTTTGCATCATGATTTCATATCGATACTTTTTTCATTATGGGCTGTTATTACACATTATGTCACAATACTTATGCCTATTCTCTCTTATTTTAGAAGGTTTACATGAAGAGGGAGAATGCCGGCAGCTGGAATTCTGGGCTAGAAAAGGAGCAAATATTAGAGACCTATTCTGCACAACTCCAAAAGTCCTAAAACTTCACGGGAGCAAGTTTCGGAATATATAAAAAGTATTGGGCGAAAGAAGTACCAGAGGGGGGCCACCCACCATCCACGAGGGTGCGGGCGCGCCCTACCCCCCTGGGCGTGCCCCCTGCCTCGTGGGCCCCCTGGCAGCCCTCTGATGCCCATCTTTGGCTATATGGAGTCTTTCATCGAGGAAAAAATCATAAGCTAGATCACGGGACGAAACTCCACCGCCACGAGGTGGAACCTTGTCGGAACCAATCTAGGGCTCTAGCGGAGCTGTTCTGCCGGGGAAACTTCCCTCCAGGAGGGGGAAATCATCACCATCGATCCTCTCATTGGGAGGGGGTCAATCTCCATCAATGTCTTCACCAGTGCCATCTCATCTCAAACCCTAGTTCATCTCTTGTATCCAATCTTTGTCCAAAAGCCTTAGATTGGTACCTTTGGGTTGCTAGTAGTGTTGATTACTCCTTGTAGTTGATGCTAGTTGGTTTATTCGGTGGAATATCATATGTTCAGATCCTTTATGCATATTAATACCCCTCTGATTATGAACATGAATATTATTTGTGAGTAGTTATGTTTGTTCCTGAGGACATGGGAGAAGTCTTGCTATAAGTAGTCATGTGAATTTGGTATTCGTTCGATATTTTGATGAGATGTATGTTGTCTTTCCTCTAGTGGTGTCATGTGAACGTCGACTACATGACACTTCACCATTGTTTGGGCCTAGAGGAGGTCATTGGGAAGTAATAAGTAGATGATGGGTTGCTAGAGTGACAGAAGCTTAAACCCTAGTTTATGCGTTGCTTCGTAAGGGGCTGATTTGGATCCATATGTTTCATGCTATGGTTAGGTTTACCTTAATACTTCTGTTGTAGTTGCGGATGCTTGCAATAGGGGTTAATCATAAGTGGGATGCTTGTCCAAGGAAGGACAGTAGTCAAGCACTGGTCCACCCACATATCAAATTATCAAAGTACCGAACGCGAATCATATGCACGTGATGAAAACTAGCTTGACGATAATTCCCATGTGTCCTCGGGAGTGCTTTCCTTTATATAAGAGTTTGTCCAGGCTTGTCCTTTGCTAAAAAATGGATTGAGCCATCTTGCTGCACCTTATTTACTTTTATTACTTGTTACCCGTTACAAATTACCATATCACAAAACTATCTGTTACCGATAATTTCAGTGCTTGCAGAGAATACCTTACTGAAAACTGCTTATCATTTCCTTCTGCTCCTCATTGGGTTTGACACTCTTACTTATCGAAAGGTCGAGATAGATCCCCTATACTTGTGGGTCATCACTCCTCCTGGTGGTATAGCTCGACAAGTCTCTCATTTATCTTAAGCTCAGCATGCGTTGGCCCCACCCTAGTTGGCTCCCCTTGCAAGCGATGTAGCTCGGAGTTTAGATGTTTGATCTCCTTGCAGACAGACCCAAAGGTCTCCCTATTCCATCTTCCTAGGTTGTTTGATACTACATTCAGCTTCTCCCTAAGGCCCTCCATTGTTACCGGACTCTGATCCATGCTCCAGTGTTGGGCGATCGTATCACGCCAGGTCTCATGCGACTCCCACATAACCTCGTACCTGAAGGGAGGCTTAGACGGCGGGCGCCCATTGTCGCCTCTCAGGCTGAAAAGAATAGGACAGTGATCGCAGCTGGTTGCAGTTTCATGTTTCAGATTTGCCTCCGGATACTGAGCACTCAACTCAGCCGACACTAGAGCCTGATCCAACCTACACCTTGTGTAGCTGCCGCCAGTGACTCTCTTTTCAAAAGTTTAGAAATTGCCCTCATAGCCCAAGTCCATCAGCATGCAAACGTCAATAGCGTCACGAAACCCTTGGATCTGAGCATTACTGCGTTCTCCTATGCCCGCATGTTCTTATGGACGTAGCACTTCATTAAAATCACCTATACACACCCACGGAAGGTCGCTTGAACTTGCTATTCCCTTCATAGTGTCCCACGTTGATGTCTCAGGTGTGTTCGGGCCTCCCCATAGAAACAAGATGCGCGCCACTTATCATGACCCGGGTCATCGATAGAGCAGTCAATATGATACACTGAGTACCCCAAAATCTCAACTTTTATTGGATTGTTCCAAAAAATACCAAGGCTGCCACTCCGGCTGTTGCTACTAACATCAAAAGAATGATCAAAGCCCAAAGTGCTTGCTAAAATTTCTACCCGATCTCTATCTAGCTGTGTTTCGACAATACATCAGGGTAGGGACAAATTTCTTCGCTAGTTCGCGAAGTTCTTGAATTGTCGCGGCTTTGCCCGCACCGCGGCAGTTCCAACTTAAGATACTCATTGTGCCCGGCGGTACTCCTCTCGGGAGTCCGCCGATGTTGTTTCCGAACTATTGCCAACTGCTTGATGATGCTCTGTCTCTGGTTCACCTATTCGACCGCTATCTCCAACCGAGCTCGCTTAGGATCTTGCTTTGGGGCCGGGCTCAATGGTATCTGTGGTGAGGGTAGAGCAAGAATATCAGCCCTCTTTGTTGTAGTCTTGTATCCCCGTTGTATGTTGGCTATTGCATCTGAGGCTTGAGTATGTTTTCTGTTTCCTTCCGCATCAGCCATATATTCATCTGTATCAGGATTGTTTCGAGTCTGTTGTCCCGTGCCCTTGGCTCTCCCTTTGTTGCCGCCTCTTGCTCCCCCAGGACCTGGCCCTGCAACCCCAGCAGACTACTTTAGTGAGTTGTTTACTACTGCAACAAAAAAATCATGGTTTTACCAAAAACACAAAAAATAATGATAGAAAGTGTAAACATTTTGTAAAAGTTAAATTTACTGGAAAATGCGAATATTTCTTAAATAATGTTAAGCACTTTTTAAAAAGACAAACAATTTTTCATTTTTCCTTAATATAGGAGCAATTTATGAAATTCAAACATTAAAGAAACAAATAGTTTTAAAATTTTATAACATTTTTTAAAGCACAAACATTTTTCAAGCACGAAGAATTTTTGAAAAAAATGAATATTTTTGAAAACGTGAAGAATTGTTAAAATTCAAATCATTTTCTCAAAACATGATTTTTTTAGAAAAATGCGAATAGTTTTTGAAAATTTGAACATTTTATGAAAATATGAACAAATTTGAATACGTTGAACATTTTTTGTGATTATTTTAAAAATAGAAAAGATCAAAAAAAATAAAACAAAGAAAGTAAAAAACACAAAAACCATGTCTGAAATAAACCGCCTGGGAGCTACTAGACATCGAGTTTGCTTTTGGATGTCATGAAGCACGTTTGACAAAAAACTACCACTTTAGGGGTATCCGTTCCAGAGAACTACCACTTTTTAAAAAGTGACCGAAAACTATCAAAATATTTTAATTTTGTGACTAAAAACTAATAGTTTCAGATAATGGCCAGTTTAAACGATTTAAACACGTTTATGACATTCGGAACACACTCGTCGGGCTGATGTGGCGGCAAAGTCAACTCGATTTGTTTTGACCGTTATTACAGGTGGGATCCACACGTCAACGCCTACATTATTCTTCTTCCTCCTCAATTTTCTCGCTTAGGCATTTTAACGAACACCTTGTACTCGAAACAAAATCAATCGGTGCTGCCACTCACTGAGGACCTTCTCCTCGCGCCCCGGTGCATCGAGCCGCAGATTCGGTAGCCACCATCGTCCCCGCACACCGCCGGCGTGGATTCGGTCACCACCACCGTCTCCATCACGCTGCACAAGAAGCAAGCCACGGCACCGTGCAAATGCAGGAGAGTAGCAGCAGCGTCGGCCAAATGTGAGAGACCAGCGACCGCGAGCCCTGCAGCGAAGGGCTCACAGAGGTTGCTACCTCTTGAGCATGTGTTGGTTTTCCCTTGAAGAGGAAAGGGTGATGCAGCAGAGTAGCGTAAGTATTTCCCTCAGTTTTTGAGAACCAAGGTATCTATCCAGTAGGAGACTACACACAAGTTGCCTAGTACCTGCACAAACAAATAAGAACCTTACAACCAACGCGATAAAGGGGTTGTCAATCCCTTAACGGCCACTTGCAAAAGTGAGATCTGATAAACATAATAAGGTAAATATTTTTGGTATTTTTGTGGTATAGATTGGAAAATAAATAGTAAACTAGAATTGTAGATTGGAAACTTATATGATGTAAAGTAGACCCAGGGGCCATAGGTTTCACTAGTGGCTTCTCTCAAGATAGCATGTATTAAGGTGGGTGAACAAATTACTGCCGAGCCATTGATAGAATAACACATAGTTATGATGATATCTAGGGCAATGATCATGAATATAGGCATCACGTCTGTGACAAGTAGATCGAAACGATTCTGCATCTACTACTATTACTGCACACATCGACTGCTATCCAGCATGCATCTAGAGTATTAAGTTCATAAGAACGGAGTAACGCATTAGGCAAGATGACATGATGTAGAGGGATAAACTCAAGTAATTTGATATAAACCCCATCTTTTTATCCTCGATGGCAACAATATAATACATGGTGTTTCCCTTTCTGTCACTGGGATCGAGCACCGCAAGATTGAACCCAAAGCTAAGCACTTCTCCCATTGCAAGAAAGATCAATCTAGTAGGCCAAACTAAACCGATAATTCAAAGAGACTTGCAAAGATATCAAATCATGCATATAAGAATTCAGAGAAGAATCAAATAATTTCATAGATAATCAAGTTCATAAACCCACAATTCATTGGATTTCGGCAAGCACACCGCAAAAAGAGTTACATCGAATAGATCTACAAGAAGATCGAGGAGAACTTTGTATTGAGAACCAAAGAGAGAGAAGAAGCCATCTAGCTAATAACTATGGAACCGAAGGTCCATGGTAAACTACTAACACATCATCGGAGAGGCTATGGTGTTGATGTAGAAGCCCTCCATGATCGAATCCCCCTCCGGAAGATCACCAGAAAAGGTCCCCGGATGAGATCTCACGGGTACGGAAGGTTGCGGCGGTGGAAAAGGTGTTTCGTGGCTCTCCCCTAAGGTTTCAGGGTATAAGAGTATATATAGGCGAAAGAAGTAGGTAAGTGGAGCTGCGAGGGGCCCACGAGGGTGGGGGACGTGCCTGGTCCCCCTGGGCACGCCCTCCTACCTCGTGGCCACCTCGCTGCTTCCTTGACGTCCACTCCAAGTCTCCTAGATCATGTTTGTTCCAAAAAAAATCCTTGTGAAGGTTTCATCCCGTTTGATATTCCTTTTCTGCGAAACACTGAAATAGGCAAAAAAAAACAATTTGCACTGGGCTTTCGGTTAATAGGTTAGTCCCAAAAATAATATAAAAAGGTATATTAAATCCCATTAAACATCCAAAACAGATAATATAATAGCATGGAACAATCAAAAATTATAGATACATTAGAGACGTATCAAGCATCCCCAAGCTTAATTCCTGCTCGTCCTCGAGTAGGTAAATGATAAAAACAGAATTTTTGATTTGGAATGCTCCCTAACATAATTTTCAATGTAATTCTCTTTACTGTGGCACGAATGTTCAGATCCAAAAGATTCAAGATAAAAGTTTAATATTGACATAAAAATAGTAATAATTCAAGCATGCTAACCAAGCAATTATGTCTTATCAAAATAACATAGCCAAAGAAAGCTTATCCCTACAAAATCATATAGTTTGGCCATGTTTCATTTTCGTCACACAAAATGCTCCCATCATGCATAACCCCGATGGCAAGCCAAGAAATTGGTTCATACTTTTTAACGTGCTTCAGCCTTTTCAACCCTTACGCAATACATGAGCGCAAGCCATGGATATAGCACTATAGGTGGAATAGCATATGGTGATGCAGGTTATGTGAGAAGACAAAAAAGGAGAAAGTCTCACATTGACGTGGCTAATCAACGGGCTATGGAGATGCCCATCAATTGATGTCAATGCGAGGAGTAGGGATTGCCATGCAACGGATGCACTAGAGCTATAAGTGTACGAAAGCTCGTCAAAAGAAACTAAGTGGGTGTGCATACAACTTGCTTGCTCACGAAGACCTAGGGCATTTTGAGGAAGCCCATCATTGGAATATACAAGCCAAGTTATATAATGAAAAATTCCCACTAGTATATGTAAGTGACAAAATAAGAAACTCTCTATCATGAAGACCATGGTGCTATTTTGAAGCACAAGTGTGGAAAAAGGATAGTAACATTGTCCCTTCTCTCTTTTTCTCTCATTTTTTTATTTGGGCTTCTTTGGCCTCTTTTTTTATTTGGGATTCTTTGGCCTCTCTTTTTTTATTTCACTTTCCTCACATGGGACAATTCTCTAATAATGATGATCATCCCACTTTTATTTACTCATAACTCAATGTTACAACTCGATACTAGAACAAAAATATGACTCTATGTGAATGCCTCCGGCGGTGTACCGGGATATGCGATGAATCAAGAACGACATGTATGAAAGAATTATGAAAGTGGCTTTGCCACAAATACGATGTCAACTACATGATCATGCAAAGCAATATGACAATGATGGAGCGTGTCATAATAAATGGAATGGCGGAAAGTTGCATCGCAATATATCTCGGAATGGCTATGGAAATGCCATAATAGGTAGGTATGGTGGCTGTTTTGAGGAAAATATAAGGAGGCTTATGTGTGATAGAGAGTATCGTATCACGGGGTTTTGGATGCATCGGCGAAGTTTTCACCAACTCTCAAGTTGAGAAAGGGCAATGCACGGTACCGTAGAGGCTAGCAAATTGCGGAAAGGTAAGAGTGTGTATGATCCATGGACTCACATTAGTCATAAAGAACTCATATACTTATTGCAAAAGTTTATTAGCCCTCGAAGCAAAGTACTACTACGCATGCCCCTAGAGGGATAGATTGGTAGGAAAAGACCATCGCTCGTCCCCGACCGCCACTCATAAGGAAAGCACTCAAAGAATACCCCATGCTTCAAATTTATCACACAACGTTTACCATACGTGCATGCTACGGGACTTGCCAACTTTAAAACAAGTGTTTCTCAATTTCACAATTGCCCAACTAGCATGAATCCAACATTACCACCTTTATATCTCAAAAAATCTATCAAGTATCATAGTATTTAATGCACTCTATATGAAAGTTTTTATCATATCCATCTTGAATGCCTATCATATTAGGACTAGTTTTATAGCCAAAGCAAATTACCATGCTGTTCTAAAAGACTCTCAAAATAATATAAGTGAAGCATGAGAGATCAATAATTTCTACAAAATAAAACCACCACCATGCTCTAAAAAGTATAAGTGAAGCACTAGAGCAAAATTATCTAGCTCAAGAGATATAAGTGAAGCACATAGAGTATTCTAATAAATTCCGATTCATGTGTGTATCTCCCAAAAGGTGTGTACAGTAAGGATGATTGTGGTAAACTAAAAAGCAAAGACTCAAATCATAAAAGATGCTCCAAGCAAAACACATATCATGTGGTGAATAAAAGTATAGCCTCAAGTAAAGTTACCAATAGACGAAGACGAAAGAGGGGATGCCTTCCGGGGCATCCCCAAGCTTAGGCTTTTGGTTCTCCTTGGATTTTACCCTAGGGTGCCTTGGGCATGCCCAAGCTTAGGCTCTTGCCACTCCTTTTTCCAAAATCCATCAAATCTTTACCCAAAAACTTGAAAACTTCACAACACAAAACTCAATAGAAAATCTCATGAGCTCCGTTAGTATAAGAAAACAAATCGCCACTTTGAGGTACTATAATGAACTCATTCTTTATTTATATTTGTGTTAAACCTACTGTACTTCAACTTCTCTATGGTTCATAACCCCCGATACTACCCATAGATTCATCAAAATAAGCAACACGAAAAACAGAATCTATCAAAAACAGAACAGTCTGTAGAAATATGTAGGTTTCGAATACTTCTGTAACTCCAAAAATTCTACCAAATTAGGAAATCCTAAATAATTTGTATATTAATCTACTGCAGTTGGAATTGGCATTTTATCGCTCTCTGGTTAACAATGAAAATTATACTTGTGAGCGCATACTTTCTATTTTTTCAGCAAGATCAAATAACAATCATCCAAGAAGATCCTAAAGGCTTTACTTGGCACAAACACTAATTAAAACATAAAAAACTCAATCATAACAGAGGATAGATTATTTATTTATTACTAAACAGGAACAAAAATCAAGGAACAAAAATAAAATTGGGTTGCCTCCCAACAAGCGCTATTGTTTAACGCCCCTAGCTAGGCATAAAAACAAGAATAGATCTAGGTATTGTCATCTTTGGTAGGCAATTCTTCAATTGAACACTTATAACCCTTAGGAGGTCCTTTGTTTTTGCAAATGATCAAACTTCTAGGTATGAAATCAAGAAATTGATTTGTAGCAAAAGGTTCCTTAATGATATCTACAAAGTTGGGGTGAATACTTATTGATTTGAGATCTTCATTTTTCTTACTAGAAGATTCACCCTTATTTTTAGGAACATAAATAAATTTGGCAACTTTGGTAGGAGGAGGATTTGAGGGGGTTTTAACAGAAGAAAAAGTGGACCCCAAGTTGGTAATAATTTCTTCAAGTATATCAATTCTAGTGGAATCTTGATCTATCTTTTCATTGACTATGGGTTCCTTTTCCTTAAGATTTTTCAGGGTAACTCCTACCTTAGATCCATATTGAGTAATTTGGTTGTGGATCTTTTTATCCAAATTTTCAATTAACTCAACAGTGGCAATTTTATTTTCAATAATATCAAGCCTCTGCATCACATGTTCCAAAGTTAAAATAGTTCCATTGACCAAAAGAGGTGGTGGGCCTAACAAGTCTATCATAGCATTATAAGAATCAAAAGTATGGCTACCCAAGAAATTCCCTCCGTTAATGGTATCAAGAATATATCTATACCAAGGAGTGATGCCTACGTAAAAATTGTGAAGAAGAATGGAGGTAGATTGCTTTTAGATCTGTTTTGAGCATTGCAAATACTATACCAAGCATCTTTTAGATTTTCTCCCTCCCTTTGTTTAAAATTAAGAACTTCATTATTGGGAGTACTAACAATGATAGGAGAACTAGCCATGACAGCAAGATAAACGATCTAACACACGGGCACACAAGAGGCAAGCGAAAAGAAGCGAACGGAAAAAGGGCGAACAAAACAGCAAAGGTGAAGTGGGGGAGAGGAAAATGAGAGGCAAATGGAAAATAATGTAATGCGAGGGATAAGAGTTTGTGATGGGTACTTGGTATGTATTGACTTGTGCGTAGATCTCTCCGGCAACGGCGCCAGAAATCCTTCTTGCTACCTCTTGAGCATGCGTTGGTTTTCCCTTGAAGAGGAAAGGGTGATGCAGCAGAGTAGCGTAAGTATTTCCCTCAATTTTTGAGAACCAAGGTATCAATCCAGTAGGAGACTACACGCAAGTCGCCTAGTACCTGCACAAACAAATAAGAACCTTGCAACCAATGCGATAAAGGGGTTGTCAATCCCTTCACGGCCACATGCAAAAGTGAGATCTGATAAAGATAATAAGGTAAATATTTTTGCTATTTTTGTGGTATAGATTGGGAAATAAAGATTGCAAAATAAATAGTAAACTAGAATTGTAGGTTGGAAACTTATATGATGTAAAGTAGACCCGGGGGCCATAGGTTTCACTAGTGGCTTCTCTAAAGATAGCATGTATTATGGTGGGTGAACAAATTACTGCCGAGCAATTGATAGAATAGCGCATAGTTATGATGATATCTAAGGCAATGATCATGAATATAGGCATCATGTCCGTGACAAGTAGACCGAAATGATTCTGCATCTACTACTATTACTCCACACATCGACTGCTATCCAGCATGCATCTAGAGTATTAAGTTCATAAGAACGGAGTAAGGCATTAGGCAAGATGACATGATGTAGAGGGATAAACTCAAGCAATATGATGTAAACCCCATCTTTTTATCCTCGATGGCAACAATACAATACGTGTCATTTCCCTTCCTGTCACTGGGATCGAGCACCGCAAGATTGAACCCAAAGCTAAGCACTTATCCCATTGTAAGAAAGATCAATCTAGTAGGCCAAACTAAACCGATAATTCGAAGAGACTTGCAAAGATATCAAATCATGCATATAAGAATTCAGAGAAGAATCAAATAATATTCATAGATAATCAAGTTCATAAACCCACAATTCATCGGATCTCGGCAAACACACCGCAAAAAGAGTTACATCGGATAGATCTCCAAGAAGATCGAGGAGAACTTTGTATTGAGATCCAAAGAGAGAGAAGAAGCCATCTAGCTAAAAACTATGGACCCGAAAGTCTGTGGTAAACTACTCACACATCATCGGAGAGGCTATGGTGTTGATGTAGAAGCCCTCCGTGATCGAATCCCCCTCCGGCAGATCGCCAGAAAAGGTCCCCAGATGGGATCTCATGGGTACAAAAGGTTGCGGCAGTGGAAAAGGTGTTTCTTGGCTCTCCCCAAAGGTTTCAGGGTATAAGAGTCTATATAGGCGAAAGAAGTAGGTCAGTGGAGCTGCGAGGGGCCCATGAGGGTGGGGGCGCGCCATCCTACCTCGTGTCTGCCTCGCTGATTCCTTGACGTCCACTCCAAGTCTCCTGGATCATGTTTGTTCCAAAAAAGATCCTCGCAAAGGTTTCATTCCATTTGATATTCCTTTTCTGCGAAACATTGAAATAGGCAAAAAAACAACAATTTGCACTGGGCTTTCGGTTAATAGATTAGTCCCAAAAATAATATGAAAAGTTATATTAAAGCCCATTAAACATCCAAAATAGATAATATAATAGCATGGAACAATAAACAATTATAGATACGTTGGAGACGTATCAGAGGTATGCGCCGAACTTTAAGTAACGATAGATTAGGTTAGTGTCGTCTCAACGGATTTAGATAGTGCCCTATTTAACGTGAATTTAGCCGTCTCTAAAGCATAACCCCAAAACGATAGTGGTAAATCAGTAAGAGACATCATAGATCGCACCATATCTAATAAAGTACGGTTATGACCAGGGGCGGAGACAGGGAGGGGCGAGCAGGGGTCAGACCCCTGCCAATCGCTCGCCCCCCTCAACAATTCATGTACTTTATATGCGCCTAATGGCCGCAACTAATTGGATAATTAGCCCAGCCCATATGCTAATAATTAACTGAAACATCACCGAAGTAGAGAAGCCCATATAACCCAAGAACCCAATAACCCATGTGTACGGTGGTTGTGGCCGGTTGTTATTTTGCCACGGGCCAGTGTCTAATCCATCAAATCCATTGATTGATATGTGCCGACGTACATGTGTGTGCTGCACATATGCTAGGGCGTTGGCCGCCATCGCCGCCGCTTGTCAGCAGCGTGTCCTGGGGCTAGGGCGTTCGCCATTGCTGCTGGCCGTTACTTGGCACGACGACAATCCCGTCAAATCCATTGATCTACAGTCTGCTCCCGACACGCAGGGAGGGCTAGACGCAGGCGGATCAGATACCGCTAGATGCAGTGAGCATAACAGATGCAGGTACATCCTACCATTTCAAAATAATTATAGTTTGACATTTGTTGAGTAAGTTAAATTTGATCAAATTTATAAATTGATATCTACAAATGAAATATACATAGCATGAATATTTTTTAAAGATTCTAAAAAAACAAATTTGGAGAAGTTTGACTTTGGACAAACCTAAACTCCAATATTTTTGAAACAATAGTAATAGGATTTTTTTATAAATTACGGCCTTATTGTACTTAACTTAATTAACGGTTGTACATTTTTTTGAAAAGGATTAACAGTTGTACATATAAAATAGTAAATTATTTTAGTAATTATGTGTCTTATGTATAGTAGCTAAAGATTAAATGAAAGACAACAACAACTCCCCCACAAAAAATAAAATACAACAACTGATGGGGTAAATACTTTTTTGAATCAATTGCTTCAACTTCAAGTTCCAATAGTTTGTTGAGAATTATTATTTATTTTGTAGTTAAAAACCATAATTTTATGCTTTATCAGGGACACTGTCATTGGGACTAACATACGGTGATATACCATCTTTTATGTCAAATAGTGTTTTGCCCCCCTCATGTTCAAATCCTGGATCCGCCCCTGGTTACGACGTTCGGACACACCATTACGTTGTGGTGTTTCAGGTGGCGTGAGTTGCGAAACTATTCCACATTCTTTCAAATGAAGACCAAACTCATAACTCAAATATTCACCTCCACGATCAGATCGCAGAAACTTTATTTTCTTGTTATGATGATTTTCCACTTCACTCTAAAATTCTTTAAACTTTTCAAATGTTTCAGATTTATGTTTCATTAAGTAGATATACCCATATCTGCTCAAATCATCTGTGAATGTTAGGAAATAACGATACCCGCCGCGAGCCTCAACACTCATCGGACCGCATACATCAGTATGTATTATTTCCAATAAGTCAGTTGCTTGCTCCATTGTTCCGGGAACGGAGTCTTAGTCATCTTGCCCATGAGGCATGGTTCACAAGCATCAAGTGAGTCATAATCAAGTGATTACAAACTCCCATCAGCATGGAGTTTCTTCATGCGCTTTACACCAATATGACCTAAACGACAGTGCCACAAATAAGTTGCACTATCATTATTAACTTTGCATCTTTTGGCTTCAATATTATGAATATGTGTATCACTACAATTGAGATTCAACAAAAATAGACCACTCATCAAGGGTGCATGACCATAAAAGATATTACTCATATAACTAGAACAACCATTATTCTCTGATTTAAATGAATAACCGTCTCACATTAAACAAGATCCAAATATAATGTTCATGCTCAACGCTGGCACCAAATAACAATTATTTAGGTCTAAAACTAATCTCGATGGTAGATGTAGAGGTAGCGTGTCGACGGCGATCACATCGACTTTGGAACCATTTCCCACGTGCATCGTCACCCCGTCCTTAGCCAATCTTCGTTTAATCCGTAGCCCATGTTTCGAGTTGCAAATACGAGCAATAGAACCAATATCAAATACCTAGGCGCTACTACGAGCATTAGTAAGGTACACATCAATAACATGTATATCAAATATACCTTTCACTTTGCCATCCTTCTTATCCGCCAAATACTTGGGGTAGTTTCGCTTCCAGTGACCAGTCCCTTTGTAGTAGAAGCACTCAGTCTCAGGCTTAGGTCCAGACTTGGGTTTCTTCCCTTGAGCAGCAACTGGCTTGCTGTTCTTCTTGAAGTTTCCCTTCTTACCTTTGCCCTTTTTCTTGAAACTAGTGGTCTTGTTAACCATCAACACTTGATGCTCCTTCTTGATTTCTACCTCCGCATCCTTTAGCATCGCGAAGAGCTCGGGAATAGTATTCTCCATCCCTTGCATATTATAGTTCATCACGAAGCCTTTATAGCTTGGTGGCAGTGATTGAAGAACTCTGTCAATGACACTACCATCAGGAAGATTAACTCCCAGCTGAGTCAAGTGGTTGTGATACCCAGACATTCTGAGTATGTGTTCACTGAGAGAACTATTCTCCTCCATTTTGCAGCTATAGAACTTGTTGGAGACTTCATATCTCTCAACTCGGGCATTCGCTTGAAATATTAATTTAAACTCCTGGAACATCTCATATGCTCCATGACGTTCGAAACGTCCTTGAAGTTCCGATTCTAAGCCATAAAGCATGGCACACTGAACTATCGAGTAGTCATCAGCTTTGCTTTGCCAAACGTTCATAACGTCTGGAGTTGCTCCTGCAGCGGGTCTTGCACTTAGCGGTGCTTCCAGGACGTAATTCTTCTGTGCAGCAATGAAGATAATCCTCAAGTTAGAGACCCAGTCCGTGTAGTTGCTACCATCATCTTTCAACTTAGCTTTCTCTAGGAACACATTAAAATTCAAGGGAATAGTAGCACGAGCCATTGATCTACAACAACATTGATATGCAAAAATATCAGGTACTAAGTTCATGATAAATTAAAGTTCAATTAATCATATTACTAAAGAACTCCCACTTAGATAGACATCCCTCGAGTCATCTAAATGATCACGTGATCCATATCAACTAAACCATGTTCGATCATCACGTGAGATGGAGTTGTTTTCAATGGTCAACATCACTATGTTGATCATATATACTATATGATTCACGTTCGACCTTTCGGTCTCAGTGTTCCGAAGCCATATCTGCATATGCTAGGCTCGTCAAGTTTAACCCGAGTATTCTGCAAGTGCAAAACTGGCTTGCACCCATTGTATGTTCACACCCGATCATCATGTGGTGTCTCGGCACGACGAACTGTAGCAACGGTGCATACTCAGGGAGAACACTTATACCTTGAAATTTAGTGAGGGGTCATCTTATAATGCTACCGCCTCACTAAGCAAAATAAGACGCATAAAATATAAACATCACATGCAATCAAAATATGTGACATGATATGGCCATCATCATCTTATGCCTTTGATCTCCATCTCCAAAGCACCGTCATGATCTCCATAGTCACCGGCTTGACACCTTGATCTCCATCGTAGCATCATTGTCATCTCACCAACTATTGCTTCTACGACTATCGCTACCGCTTAGTGATAAAGTAAAGCAATTACATGGCGATTGCATTTCATGCAATAAAGCGACAACCATAAGGCTCCTGTGAGTTGTCGATAACTTATACAAAACATGGTCATCTCAAACAACAATTTATATCTCATCACTTCTTGACCATATCACATCACAACATGCCCTGCAAAAACAAGTTAGACGTCATCTACTTTGTTGTTGCAAGTTTTACGTGGCTGCTATGGGCTTCTAGCAAGAACCGTTCTTACCTATGCATCAAAGCCACAACGACTTTTTGTCAAGTGTGCTGTTTTAACCTTCAACAAGGACTGGCCGTAGTCAAACTTGATTCAACTAAAGTTGGAGAAACAGACACCCACCAACCACCTGTGTGCAAAGCACGTCGGTAGAACCAGTCTCATGAATGCGGTCATGTAATGTCGGTTCGGGCCGCTTCATCCAACAATACCGCCGAATCAAAGTAAGATGTTGGTGGTAAGCAGTATGACTATTATCGCCCACAACTCTTTGTGTTCTACTCGTGCATATCATCTACGCATAGAACTGGCTCTGATACCACTGTTGGGGAACATAGTAATTCAAAAAAATTCTACGATCACGCAAGATCTAACTAGGAGATGCATATTAACGAGAGGGGAGAGTGTGTCCACGTACCCTCGTAGACCGAGAGCGGAAGCGTTATGTAATGCGGTTGATGTAGTCGAACGTCTTCACGATCCAACCGATCCAAGTACCGAACGTACGGCACCTTCGTGTTCAGCACACGTTCAGCACGATGACGTCCCTCGAGCTCTTGATCTAGTAGAAGGACGAGGGAGAGTTCCGTCAGCACGACAGCTTGATGACAGTGTTGGTGATGTGATCCGCGCAGGGCTTCGCCTAAGCACTACAACAATATGACCGATGTGGTAAACTGTGGAGGGGGGCACCGCACACGGCTAAGACAATTGATGTTGTGTCTTTGGGGTGCCCCCCGCCCTTGTATATAAAGGGGGGAGGAAGAGGTGGCCGGCCCAAGGGGGGCGCTCCAAGGGGGGAGTCCTACTTGGACTCCTAGTCCAAGTAGGATTCGGCCCCCCTCCTTCCAACTAACGGAAAGGGGAAAGGGGAAAGGGGGAGAGGGAGAAGGAAAGGGGGGCCGCTCCCCCAACCCTAGTCCAGTTCGGTTTGTGCTTGGGGGCGCCCCACTTCTATGGCCCAATAGGCCGATTAACTTTCCCAGGGGGTTCAGGTAACCTCCCGGTACTTCGAAAAATCCCCGATCTTCTTCGGAACCATTCTGATGTCCGTATATAAGTGAGGGAGTCCTGGACTAAGGGGTCCTTGGGCGTCCGGCATGTTGGACATGGGCCGGACTATTGGGCCATGAAGATACAAGATGGAAGACTTTCTCCCGTGTCCGGATAGGACTCTTCTTTGCGTGGATGGTAAGCCAGGCGGCCGGATATACTATTTCCTTTCTATGTAACCGGCCTTGTATAACCTTAGTCCCCTCCGGTGTCTATATAAACGGGAGGGCTTAGTCCGTAAGGACAAGGATAATCAGATAAGCTAGACATCTAGGGTTTTAGCCATTATGATCTCTTGGTAGATCAAATCTTGTAAACCCCCCTACTCATCAATATTAATCTAGCAGGACGTAGGGTTTTACCTCCATCGAGAGGGCCCAAACCTGGGTAAACATTGTGTTCCCTATCTCCTATTACCATCGACCTCAGACGCACAATTCGAGACCCCCTACCCGAGATCCGCCAGTTTTGACACCGACATTGGTGCTTTCATTGAGAGTTCGCTGCGCCGTCGCCTAGAGGTTCAATGGCCCCGTCAATCATCCACGACAACATTGTCCAGGGAGAAACCTTCCTCCCTGGATAGATCTTCGTGTTCGGCAGCTTCGCACTGCGGGCCAACTCGCTCGGCCATCTAGAGCAGATTGATAGCTATGCCCCTGGCCTTCAGGTCAGATTTGGAAGCTTGAACTACGTCGCGGACATCTGCGGAGACTTGATCTTCGACAGATTCGAGACCACGGCAGTAGCCTAAATCTATTATCAAACTACACCCAGGAGATAGAACCTGCAACTGCTTCGACTCTAGATCCGGAGCATGTCACGCCATCCGAGGACGGGAGGCTCAACCCCGCCATGGAGGCTGCAGACTCAGCGGCGTTGGAGCCGCACACGGACCCAACATCAAGTGAGATCTGTGTTGCCAGAACCTCGGACACGTTTCCGGCTACAGGTTCCGAGGCATGTGTGTCCGTGCACGACGAGCTTGATCGGGCGTCGATCATCGAATTCAGCTCCACGGACATCTTTCAGCACTCACCTTTAGGCGGCGTGCTAAACTCATTAAAAACACTCTCCCTAGCAAGGGACTCACAACCGAATTATATCACGTTTGAACTGGAGGCTGATGACGGAGAATTTCGCTTCCCACCCCCCGCCCACTTAATAGCCACTGTCGAAGACCTAACTGACATGCTCGATTACGGCTCTGGCGACATCGATGGTATGGACGACGATGTCGGAGAAGAAGAGGCCCAAAACCCGCCGTTTACTGGACGCTGGACGGCCACTTCCTCGTATGATGTATACATGGTGGATGCACCAAAATAGAATAGCGGTGATGACAAGGAAGATCCGGTTGAGGATAAACCTCCCGAGATACAACCAAAGCGCCGGCGTCAGCGGCGCCGCTCTAAGTCACGCCACAGCAAAGACAAAAACACCGGCATAGGAGAAGATAACACTCCGGACAGTGCCGAAGACAATGAAGACCCCGTTCAGCCAACTTACGAACAGGATGAACGGGAAGATGGGCGAGTCAGCCCTGACGAACAGGCCGTACACGAAGACTCGGAGGACAGTAATTACCTCCCACTCTCCGCGGATGAGGCAAGTCTCGGCACCGAGGATTTCATCGTGCCTGAGGAGCCTCTCGGGCAGGAGCGCTTCAAGCGCCGGCTGATAGCCACTGCAAGGAGCCTGAAAAAGAAGCAGCAACATCTTCAAGCTGATCAAGATCTACTTAATGACAGATGGACTAATGTCCTCGAAGCCGAAGAATACGGCCTCAAGCGACCACTCAAAAGTTACCTGAAGTGCAAATTACTACCTCAATTCGATGACGAAGCGCTGGAGCCCGTGCCATCAGTGCACAATGCGGCTGACCGACCGCCACGTGGCCGGGACAAAGCGGCAACACAAGCCGAACACCAGCCCGCCTTACCTCGTTGTAAAGGCAGAGACAAAACTACTCAGGGATACACGTATGATCTCCGGTAGGGCCTGAAGAATAAAACAGGTCCGGCCAGATCGATCTACGGATCACGGGGGCGTGCCTCGACACGCGATGACGGCTATCAAGCCAAACATGGCAAGTACAATTACGTCCTAGCCAAAAGCCGCAGACGGACTCCATCCGAATGATGTCACGAAATGGCCCGATATAGAGGTGCCACACACCCTCTCTTCTTCACTGATGAAGTCATGGAACATGAATTCCTAGAAGGGTTCAAACCCGTGAATATCGAATCATACGATGGAACCACAGACCCCGCCATATGGATTGAGGACCTCATTCTCCATATTCACATGGCCCGCGGCAATGACCTTGATGCCATTAAATACCTCCCCCTAAAACTCAATGGGCCATCCCAGCACTGGCTAAACAGCCTACCCAAAAATTCCATTGGCAGCTGGGAGGACTTGGAAGAAGCCTTCCTTGACAACTTCCAAGGTAGATATGTTCGACCTCCAGATGTCGATGACTTAAGTCACATAATTCAACAGCCCGGAGAGTCGGCCAGGAAACACTGGACTAGGTTCTTAACTAAAAAGAACCAGATCGTCGACTGTCCGGATACCGAAGCCTTGGCGGCCTTCAAACACAGCATCCGGGACGAATGGCTCGCCCGACACCTCGGCCAAGAGAAGCCAAAGTCCATGGCAGCCCTTACGACACTTATGACCCGCTTTTGCGTGGGCGAAGATAGCTGGCTAGCTCGTAGCAATAACAGGGCAAACGAGCCTGGCACTGCAGAAGCCAAGAATAGCAACGGCAATCCCCGATGCAACAGACACAAGCGTCGAAACAATGGTGACAATACTGATGACACGACGGTCAATGCCGGATTCAGCGGCTCCAAGTCCGGCCAGCGGAAGACGCTGTTCAAAAGAAACAATTCGGGCCCATCCAGCTTGGACCGCATACTCGATCGCCCATGCTAGATACACGGCACTCGTGACAAACCAGCCAATCACAACAACAGAGACTGTTGGGTTTTAAACAGGCCGACAAGTTAAATGTTGAGAACAAGGAGAAGGGGTCGCAAAGCGAAGACGATGGCGAGGAGCCTCGGCCATCGAACATAGGGGGACATAAGAAGTCCCCCCCCCCCCCAAGTTAAAACGGTAAACATGATATACGCTACCCACATCCCCAAGAGGGAACACAAGCGCGTGCTCAGGGACGTCTATGCGATGGAGCCAGTCGCCCAAAGTTCAACACATGGTCTTCCTGCCCGATCACTTTTGATCGCAGGGACCATCCGACCAGTATCCGTCATGGCGGTTCAGACGCACTGGTCCTAGAC
>NC_041380.1:108397330-108445137 GCF_002162155.2 Triticum dicoccoides | reverse complement strand
AAGGAGAAGGGGTCGCAAAGCGAAGACGATGGCGAGGAGCCTCGGCCATCGAACATAGGGGGACATAAGAAGTCCCCCCCCCCCCCAAGTTAAAACGGAAAACATGATATACGCTACCCACATCCCCAAGAGGGAACACAAGCGCGTGCTCAGGGACGTCTATGCGATGGAGCCAGTCGCCCAAAGTTCAACACATGGTCTTCCTGCCCGATCACTTTTGATCGCAGGGACCATCCGACCAGTATCCGTCATGGCGGTTCAGACGCACTGGTCCTAGACCCAATCATTGATGGATTTCACCTCACGCGAGTCCTCATGGATGGTGGTAGCAGCCTGAACCTGCTCTATCAGGATACAGTGCGCAAAATGGGCATTAATCCATCAAGAATTAAGCCCATAAAGACTACCTTTAAAAGGAGTCATACCAGGTGTAGAGGCTCACTTCACGGGCTCAATCACACTAGAGGTTGTCTTCAGATCTCTCGACAATTTCCGAAGCGAAGAGCTGATCTTCGATATCATCCCCTTTTGCAGCAGCTATCACGCACTGCTCGGACAAACCGCATTTGCACGCTTCAACGCCACGCCACACTACACTTATCTTAAGCTCAAGATGCCCGGTCCACGTGGAGTCATAACAGTCAATGGCAACACGGAACGCTCCCTCCGTACCGAGGACCACACCGCTGCTTTATCAGCAGAAGTACAGAGCGGCATCTTCAAGCAGAACCTTAATTCGTCGGCCGAACTCCCGGACACTGTCAAACGAGTTCGGACTACTCTGCAGCAGGACAGCCCAGCTCGTCAAGAGCTCGACTAGCAACTCGGCCTCCGTCCCCGTCCCAACCAAGAAGGGGCATTTGTACCGCGTGTGCATAACTACGCACTCAAAATACCATGGGCATAGACGGAGGCATAACTATCTTGTGATCCATAATACGGCTCGACCGCTCCTGGACACACATACTTTTCATTTTTTCCCTTTTTTCCTTTTCATATCCTTTTTCCGCAGGTTTCTTCTGACGACCTGATCATCGGTCCTCTCGGCAGGATGGATACACCAAGATGGCAAGAAACACTGGCGTGCAAGGGAATTCTTAGATGGTCTCTTTAACGATCACTCTACCTACCTTCAGGACCCGCATGCAGCTGTCCCTTGGTTAGGGCATGTTAAATAGCCCAATTGCTTATCGCACCACTTGTACGAATACACTTTGACGTATTAATCAAACTATAACAGAAACAGTTTGCGGCCCAACTTCTGCGGCACTGGCTTACTACTCTTTTCCCTTTTTCTTTGATGATTTTCTCAAAGTTGCGGCCGTACACTTTGGTACGCTTTAATCTACCAGGGGCTTCATCGCGACCCATAGTACGGCAACAAAGTCCGAACACTTTCTACAACACAGTTCGGTACCCCGAATTTAGCATTATATGCATTGGCTCCGAATCATGTCTTTGGTCAATAGTTGGGTTGCCCGGCTCTTGTGCTTACTACCTTACATTCTGCTATATCGGCTAGGGTAGTAAAGGGAGGACTACTGCGATTGTGTCCTAGTTCATCCGGATGAGCACCTTAGTAGAGAAAGCCAAAAACTGACTATCATGATGCGGTGAGAGCCGGTCAGCTCTTCGGAGGGTTCAAATCTTTAGCAATTTTTCCCGCATTATCTGATGAATCGGCTTTTTACACGATCAGGTGATTGCAGTACCCTAGTTCGGACACTAGGGGCTGCGCCTAAAATTTTATTTGTAGAACTCCTATGGCTAAGTGAGGGTGATAAAGCCACATAGTCCAATTGCCTGGTTCATTGCGCTAAACACCTCCTTCAAGGACCAAACAAATTGGATCAAGAGTTTTTAGATTCCATCTTGAACACCCTCGTACTACCTACGTGAGGGCTGAAGCCGATGATACGTCTCCAACGTATCTATAATTTTTTATTGTTCCATGCTATATTATATTCTGTTTTGGACATTATTGGGCTTTATTATACACTTTTATATTATTTTTGGGACTAACCTATTAACCGGAGGCCCAGCCTAGAATTGCTGGTTTTTGCCTATTTTAGGGTTTCGCAGAAAAATAATATCAAACGGAGTCCAAACGGAATGAAACCTTCGGGAATGTGATTTTCGGAACAAACATGATCCAGAGGACTTGGACCCTACGTCAAGCAATCAACGAGGAATGCATGAGGTAGGGGGCGCGCCTAACCCCCCCCCCAAGCGCGCCCTCCACCCTCGCCAGCCCCCTGTTGCTCCACCGACGTACTCCTTCCTCCTATATATACCGACGTAGCCCCAAACTACCAGATACGGAGCCAAAACCCTAATTCCACTGCCGTAACTTTCTGTATCCACGAGATCCCATCTTGGGGCCTTTTCCGGCGCTCCATCGGAGGGGGCATCGATCATGGAGGGCTTCTACATCAACACCATAGCCTCTCCGATGAAGTGTGAGTAGTTTACTTCAGACCTACGGGTCCATAGTTATTAGCTAGATGGCTTCTGCTCTCTTTTTGGATCTCAATACAAAGTTCTCCTCCTCTCTTGGGGAGATCTATTCGATGCAATCTTCTTTTGCGGTGTGTTTGTTGAGACCGATGAATTGTGGGTTTATGATCAAGTTTATCGATCAACAATATTTGAATCTTATTTGAATTCTTTTATGTATGATTGGTTATCTTTGCAATTCACTTCGAATTATCAGTTTGGTTTGGCCTACTAGATTGATCTTTCTTGCAATGGGGGAAGTGCTTAGCTTTGGGTTCAATCTTGCGGTGTCCTTTCCCAGTGACAGTAGGGCAGCAAGGAACGTATTGTATTGTTGCCATCGAGGATAACAAGATGGGGTTTATATCATATTGCATGAGTTTATCCCTCTACATCATGTCATCTAGCTTAAAGCGTTACTCTGTTCTCTTGAACTTAACACTCTAGATGCATGCTGGATAGCGGTCGATGTGTGCAGTAATAGTAGTAGATGCAGGCAGGAGTCGGTCTACTTGTCTCGGACGTGATGCCTATATACACGATCATACCTAGATATTCTCATAACTATGCTCAATTTTGTCAAATGCTCAACAGTAATTTGTTCACCCACCGTAAATACTTATGCTCTTGAGAGAAGCCACTAGTGAAACCTATGGCCCTCGGGTCTATCTTCCATCATATTAATCTTCCAATACTTAGTTATTTTCTCTACCATTTATTTTAATTTGCATCTTTTATTTCTCTTTATCATAAAAATACCAAAAATATTATCTTGTCATATCTATCAGATCTCACTCTCGTAAGTGACCGTGTAGGGATTGACAACCCCTTATCGCGTTGGTTGCGAGGATTTATTTGTTTGTGTAGGTGCGAGGGACTTGTGCGCGGCCTCCTACTGGATTGATACCTTGGTTCTCAAAAACTGAGGGAAATACTTACGCTAGTTTGCTGCATCACCCTTTCCTCTTCACGGCAAAACCAACCCAAGTGCTCAAGAGGTAGCAAGAAGGATTTCTGGCGCCGTTGCCGAGGAGGTTCGCGCAAGACAAGTCAAGATTTGACTCCCGACGATGAGTCACTTGTGGCGCCGTTGCAAGTCAAGACATACCAAGTACCCATCACAAACCCCTATCTCCCACATTACATTATTTCCCATTTGCCTCTCGTTTTCCTCGTCCCCACTTCACCCTTGCCGTTTTATTCGCCCTCTCTCTCTCCATCCTCCCTCTCTTTCTCTATTTGCCTCTTTTTGCCCCTTGCACTTTCTGCCATTATGTCTGAAATTGAGGAAATTATTGTCGATATGGACAATAATAATATCATGAAAAATTCCGATGCTCCTGCTGAAGAACCCCCTATCTTACATACAAACAAATTCCTTATTGGTAGTGGTAATATTATTGGAAAAGGAGTTATCCAAGATTTCTTTACTTGTGCCGGTGCTTTGCCTTCTATGGGTAGTTCTATCCTTCATAGAACCAGTAGTCTTGCGGACTCTATCGCCTTGCTTGTAGTTGAACTTGAAAGACAATTTATGCACATGCATCCTTGCATACAAAGGATTTTCTTAGAATTTTCTAATATTGAGCATTCTTCTGTTAAGCGTGCCGCTACTATCTTTTTGGCTCATGAGTTTAGATTCATAATAAAAGAGGCTAAAGAAATCTTTGTGCATTATAGGGTGGATGCTTGTCGTCCTCCCATAGAGGCTATCCTTTTTGATCAAGAAGAAATAATGCCTTTTCAATCTCTAAACTATGTTGCTTTCAATGAAAATCTTAGAAAAAGGGTTCCTACCAATGTTCTAGTTGATAGAATTTCTGACCTTAATGATGATTTGGCTATTCGAAATAATGAACTAGGATATTCTCTTGAGTATAGGCTCACAAAGTTCTGTCAAAAGAATGCTTACAATGATGAATTGGTTGTGCAATACGAAGGGCCAAAAGAGGAACCTATACCTCCCAAAGTTGATCTTGGGGACTTTTGTCCCATTAAATTTAGCCCTTTTGATTACTTTTGCTTGCCTCAAATAAAACTTGCTGCCGAACATAGAGAATATGAAATGATTTTTAATGATCTATCTTATTGTTATGGCAACACCTAGATCTATCCTTGCTTTTATGCCTAGCTAGGGGCGTTAAACGATAGCGCTTGTTGGGAGGCAAACCAATTCTTTTATTCCTTGCTTTTTTCTACTGTTTAGTAATAAATAATTTATCTAGCCTCTGTTTTGGTTGTGTTTTTTGTGTTTAATTAGTGTTTGTGCCAAGTAGAACCGTTGGGAAGACTTGGGGAAAGTCTTTTTAATCTTGCTGTAAAAAGCAGAAACTTTAGCGCTCACGAGAATTGCTGCCATTTTTATTTGGAAAGTGATATTTAGTTAATTATTTTTTCAGATGATTAATAGATAAATTACTCACATCCAGCAATTTATTTTAGAATTTTTGGGGTTCCATATCTTGCGTTAGCTACAGATTACTACAGACTGTTCTGTTTTTGACAGATTCTGTTTTTCGTGTGTTGTTTGCTTATTTTGATGAATCTATGGCTAGTAAAATAGTTTATAAACCATAGATAAGTTGTAATACAGTAGGTTTAACACCAATATAAATAAATAATGAGTTCATTACAGTACCTTGAAGTGGTGTTTTGTTTTCTTTCGCTAATGGAGCTCACGAGATTTTCTACTTTAAGGTTTGTGTTGTGAAGTTTTCAAGTTTTGGGTAAAAGATTTGACGGATTATGGAACAAGGAGTGGAAAGAGCCTAAGCTTGGGGATGCCCATGGAACCCCAAGATAATCTAAGGACACCTAAAAGCCAAAGCTTGGGGATGCCCCGGAAAGCATCCCCTCTTTCGTCTACTTCCATCGGTAACTTTACTTGGAGCTATATTTTTATTTACCACATGATATGTGTTTTGCTTGGAGCGTCTTGTATTATTTGAGTATTTATTTGTTAGTTTTCCACAATAATCCTTGCTGTACACACCTTTTGAGAGAGACACACATGATTCGAAAATTGTTAGAATACTCTATGTGCTTCACTTATATCTTTTGAGTTGTATAGTTTTTGCTCTAGTGCTTCACTTATATCTTTTAGAGCATGTTGGTGGATTTGTTTTATAGAAACTATTGTTCTCTTATGCTTCACTTAGATTATTTTGAGAAGTCCTACAAAACAGCATGGTAATTTGCTTTAATTATGTTAGGCATTCAAGATTAATAAAATTTTTCTTATGAGTGTGTTGAATACTATGAGAAGTTTGATACTTGATAATTGTTTTGAGATATGAAGATGGTAATATTAGAGTCATGCTAGTCGAGTAGTTGTGAATTTGAGAAATACTTGTGTTAAAGTTTGTGATTCCCGTAGCATGCACGTATGGTGAACCGTTATGTGATGAAGTCAGAGCATGATTTATTTATTGATTGTCTTCCTTATGAGTGGCGGTCGAGGACGAGCAATGGTCTTTTCCTACCAATCTATACCCCTAGGAGCATGAGCATAATACTTTGCTTTGATAACTTGTAGATTTTTGCAATAAGTATATGAGTTCTTTATGACTAAGGTTGAGTCCATGGATCATACGCACTTTTCTTCCTTCCACCATTGCTAGCCTCTCTAATACCGCGCACCTTTCGCCGGCACCCACCATATGCCTTCCTCAAAACAGCCACCATACCTACCTATCATGGCATTTCCATAGCCATTCCGAGATATATTGCCATGCAACTTTCCACCGTTCCGTTTACTATGACACGCTCCATCATTGTCATATTGCTTTGCATGATCATGTAGTTGACATTGTATTTGTGGCAAAGCCACTGTTCATAATTCTTTCATACATGTCACTCTTGATTCATTGCATATCCCAGTACACCGCCGGAGGCATTCACATAGAGTCAAATTTTGTTCTAAGTATTGAGTTGTAATTGTTGAGTTGTAAGTAAATAAAAGTGTGATGATCATCATTTTTAGAGCACTGTCCCAAGTGAGGAAAGGATGATGGAGACTATGATTCCCCCACAAGTCGGGATGAGACTCCGGACGAAAAGAAAATAATAAAAAAGAAGCCACAAAAAAAAGATAAAAGGCCCAAATAAAAAAAATGAGAGAAAAAGAGAGAAGGGACAATGCTACTATCCTTTTACCACACTTGTGCTTCAAAGTAGCAACATGATCTTCATAATAGAGAGTCTCCTATGTTATCACTTTCATATACTGGTGGGAATTTTTCATTATAGAACTTGGCTTGTATATTCCAATGATGGGCTTCCTCAAAATGCCCTAGGTCTTCGTGAGCAAGCGAGTTGGATGCACACCCACTTAGTTCCTTTTTTTGAGCTTTCATATACTTATAGCTCTAGTGCATCCATTGCATGGCAATCCTACTCACTCACATTGATATCTATTGATGGGAATCTCCATAGCCCGTTGATATGCCTAGTTGATGTGAGACTATCTTCCCCTTTTTGTCTCCTCCACAACCACCATTCTATTCCACCTAAAGTGCTATGTCCATGGATCACACTCATGTATTGCGTGAAGATTGAAAAAGTTTGAGAACACCAAAAGTATGAAACAATTGCTTGGCTTGTCATCGGGGTTGTGCATGATTTAAATACTTTGTGTGGTGAAGATAGAGCATAGCAAGACTATATGATTTTGTAGGGATAACTTTCTTTGGCCATGTTATTTTGAAGAGACATAATTGCTTAGTTAGTATGCTTGAAGTATTATTATTTCTATGTCAATATTGAACTTTTGTCTTGAATCTCTCGGATCTGAATATTCATACCACAATTAAGAAGAATTATATTGAAATTATGCAAATTAGCATTCCACATCAAATATTCTGTTTTTATAATTTACCTACTCGAGGACGAGCAGGAATTAAGCTTGGGAATGCTTGACACGTCTCCAACGTATCTATAATTGTTCCATGCTATATTATATTCTGTTTTGGACATTATTGGGCTTTATTATACACTTCTATATTATTTTTGGGACTAACCTATTAACCGGAGGCCCAGCCCAGAATTGATGTTTTTTTTGCCTATTTTAGGGTTTCGCAGAAAAAGAATATCAAATGGAGTCCAAACGGAATGAAACCTTCGGGAACGTGATTTTCAGAACGAACATGATCCAGAGGACTTGGAACCTACGTCAAGCAATCAACGAGGAAGGAACAAGGTAGGGGGCGCGCCTACCCCCCAGGCGCGCCCTCCACCCTCGTGGGCCCCCTGTTGCTCCACCGACGTACTTCTTCCTCCTATATATATATATATATATACCTACATACCCCCAAACTATCAGATATGGAGCCAAAACCCTAATTCCACCGCCGTAACTTTTTGTATCCATGAGATCCCATCTTGGGGCCTTTTCCGGAGCTCCGTCGGAGGGGGCATCGATCACAGAGGGCTTCTACATCAACACCATAGCCTCTCCGATGAAGTGTGAGTAGTTTACTTCAGACCAACGGGTCCATAGTTATTAACTAGATGGCTTCTTCTCTATTTTTGGATCTCAATACAAAGTTCTCCCCTCTCTTATGGAGATCTATTCAATGTAATCTTCTTTTGCGGTGTGTTTGTTGAGACCGATGAATTGTGGGTTTATGATCAAGTTTATCTATGAACAATATTTGAATCTTCTCTGAATTCTTCTATGTATGATTGGTTATCTTTGCAAGTCTCTTCGAATTATCAGTTTGGTTTGGCCTACTAGATTGATCTTTCTTGCAATGGGAGAAGTGCTTAGCTTTGGGTTCAATCTTGCGGTGTCCTTTCACAGTGACAGTAGGGGCAGCAAGGCACGTATTGTATTGTTGCCATCAAGGATAACAAGATGGGGTTTGTATCATATTGCATAAGTTTATCCCTCTACATCATGTCATCTTGCTTAAAGCGTTACTCTGTTCTCTTGAACTTAATACTCTAGATGCATGCTAGATAGCGGTCGATGTGTGGAGTAATAGTAGTAGATGCAGGCAGTAGTCGGTCTACTTGTCTCGGACGTGATGCCTATATACATGATCATACCTAGATATTCTCATAACTATGCTCAATTCTGTCGATTGCTCAACAGTAATTTGTTCACCCATCGTAAATACTTATGCTCTTGAGAGAAGCCACTAGTGAAACCTATGGCCCCCGGGTCTATCTTCCATCATATTAATCTTCCAATACTTAGTTATTTTCTTTGCCATTTATTTTACTTTGCATCTTGAGAGAAGCCACTAGTGAAACCTATGGCCCCCGGGTCTATCTTCCATCATATTAATCTTCCAATACTTAGTTATTTTCTTTGCCATTTATTTTACTTTGCATCTTTTATTTCTCTTTATCATAAAAATACCAGAAATATTATCTTATCATATCTATCAGATCTCACTCTCGTAAGTGACCGTGTAGGGATTGACAACCCCTTATCGCGTTGGTTGCGAGGATTTATTTGTTTGTGTAGGTGCCAGGGACTTCTGCGCGGCCTCCTACTGGATTGATACCTTGGTTCTCAAAAACTAAGGGGAAATACTTATGCTACTTTGCTGCATCACCCTTTCCTCTTCAAGGGAAAACCAACGCAAGTGCTCAAGAGGTAGCAGCCGATGACGGGCCAACTCTCAAAATTTCATAAACACGACCGCACAGGAGGTAAAAATATTAAACAAACATTATATTACATAGACGAACTTGTTTTTATAATACAAGGCGAGACGATATAACAATATTCATTCAAAGATTATGTCCTTCGTACACTGCTCCGCCACAATGCGGGATCCCTCAAGGACTTCGCTAAAATATCACTTGGGCGTGCGGTACTCCTTGCCCACGGGCAGTCCTTCGGTCGCGACCGTGGCAGCATTCATCTTCGCCCACTGCATCTTGACACGGGCGAAAGCCATCCGTGCACCTTCGATACAAACCGACCGCCTGATGGCATCAAGCCGAGGGCAGGCGTCGACTAGCCGCTTCACGAGACCGAAGTACCTGCTGGGTATAGTTTCGGTTGGCCACAGCCGGACTATCAAGTCCTTCATGGTCAGTTCGGCCACCCTATGCAGTTTGACCAGCCGTTTTAGCTGGTCGCTCAAGGGCACCGGATGTTTTGGCGCAAGGTATTGCGACCAGAACAGCTTCTCCGTCGAGCTCCCCTCTTCAGCTCGAAAGAATTCAGCAGCGTCAGATACGCTGCGTGGTAGATCCACAAACGCCCCTGGAGAACTCCAAACCCGGGTGAGTAAGAGATATCTCTTCTTCGCATACCTGCTTAGCATAATAAAAGCCTTACCCGCCGCGATCTTTTTGGCCTCCTGGATTTCCCGGGAGGCGTCTTGGGCTTCGGTTCGGGCCTCTTGTGCGCTTTGGCGGGCCTTCTCAAGCTCGGACTCTCGGTCCGCATGCTGACGCTCCAAGGACTCGTATTTCTTCAAAGCATCGTGAAGCTCCTGGTGGACCTCCCCAACCCTGGCCTCATGTTTTTTCCGGACAACTTGTTCCTTCGCCGCCCTCTCCTCGGCCTCGGCCAGCGCTTCCTTGAGGGTTTCAACCTCAGTCGCTGCTCCTACAAATATCACGGCACTAAAATCAATATACATCATTTATTCTTTCCGAATATACGGCAGGTCTCCACATACCTTGCTTGTCCTCCAGCTGCCTTTTCACAAGGCTGAGCTCTTCTTTGGCCCACTCCAGACTCCGCTTTAGTCCAGAGACCTTAGCGGCATGAGAGGTGGCGGCCAGCAGCGATGCATGTGTTCATAAGACATATTTAGTTAGTTTCCTGCAAAAATTACTTGATCCTCTGTCCGGCTTTTCCATTCCGAACACCGGACAGTGTCTCAGGGGCTACATTGTCTATACTATGACCTTCTTTCTCGTACCGCTTACCTCAAAGCCTGTCAGCAGGCTGGTGCAGGCTTCGGCTAGTCCGCTCTTGACGGACTAAACCCTCTCAACCATCGTACCAATAAGGATATGGTGCTCCTACACAATGGAAGCGCCTCGCAACGCATCCAGCAGATTATCCGGTGCCTCTGGCTGGACAGAGGTCACCGATGGAATAGGCACACCTCCTTCTTTCGAAGGAGGTTGCTTACCGGATTCCGGAGCCGTATAGGCCGGCCTGGGAAGGTCCTTTTGGACAGCACCTCGTCGTCGCCCCTGACTGTGGGAGATTGAGCGGCCGACGGTGACTCGCTGGCCATCGCCTTCGAATCTAGCGAACCTCCTGATGAGGATCGTAGGGAGCTGTCGTGGGCCGGACTACAAGTGCATGATTTAAAGCACTAAAACTGCAAACTGAAGAGGTCGAATACATGAATATGTCAGAGTCTTTTGAGCACTCACGGCGTGGCCAGGGGCTTGTTTCGGCGGCGCGGCTCTGGGCTGCTGTCGACGTCCCACGCGGAGTTATCCACGAGGGAGCTCTTCCCCCTCTTGGACGCCTCTGCCTCCAGATTTGTGGAGGCCGCCCTCTTCTTCTTTCCCCACTCAGGGGGAGAACTGCTTTCCTCGTCGTCCTCATCATCGTCTTCGGCGGCGGAGGAGGGAGTCTCGTCCGGAGCTCCTTTGTGACGGAGGCCACCCCGGGCCTCCTTGGCCTTCTTCTCCGGCGCCTGGTAAGGCGCCAGGACTAGCATCTTCATCAGAAGAGGGATGGTTGGTTCCTCAGGCAGCGGAGCCGGACACTTAATCCGCTCCGCTTTCTCTGTCCATACCTGAAAAAATTGCTAGTGAAGTTTAGGTATCTTCCTTGAATAAGCAAGTAGAGGATACACCTTGAAACAAGAAAGACTTACCGCACTGGCAGGATGGGCCAGATCGTGCCCGCGGTCCTCGTCCGTCTTCGGCGGTGTCTCATTGCCCTTGAAGAGCAACTTCCAGATATATTTGTGTGTGGTTTCGAAGAGTCTCTCCAAGGTCCGGTGCTTCTCCGGATCGAATTCCCACAAAGGGAAAGTCCGGCTCTGGCATGGAAGGATCCGGCGGATTAACATCACCTGAATCACATTGACGAGCTTGATGTTTTTGTCCACCATGCTTTGGATGCGCATTTGTAGCGCGATCAGCTCATCTGACGAGGACCAATTCAGGCCCTTCTCTATCCAGGAGGTGAGCCGCATTGGAGCTCCGGATTTGAATTTGGGAGCCGCGACCCAGGTGGTGTCGTGCAGCTCTGTGATATAGAACCACAGTTTCTGCCACTCTTTGACGGTCTCCACAAAAGTACCCTTGGGCCATGTGACGTTGGGCAGTTTGCTCACCATGGCGCCTCCGCACTCCGTGTGTTTGTCATCCACCACCTTCGGCTTCACGTTGAAGATTTTGAGCCATAGTCCAAAGTGAGGTGGGATGCGGAGGAAAGCCTCACACACGACAATGAACGTCGAAATGTTGAGGAAAGAGTTGGGAGCTAGATCATGGAAATCTAGCCCGTAATAAAACATGAGTCCGCAGACAAAAGGGTGGAGAGGAAACCCTAACCCGCGGACGAAATGGGAGATAAACACCACCCTCTCATTGGGCTTTGGGTTGGGGACGATTTGCCCCTTGGCCGGAAGCCTATGAGTGATTTCCTTCGCCAGATACCCGGCCTCCCGAAGCTTGGTGATGTCCTTCTCCTTGACGGAGGAGGCCATCCATTTGCCTTGCGCTCCAGATCCGGACATTGTTGGAAGTGCTTTCTTGAGGCGGAAAAGATGAGGGCTTGGGCGCTGGAGCTTGAGAGTGGGTAGGTGCGAAGAGAGAAGGTGTGGGTGAAAGAAGGGAATCCTTATCCCCTTATAAAGACAGTGAATATCAAGCGCATCCCCACTCGCCTTAAAACTCGCCTATTCCCAAGGGTTGTGCGAACGGCGCAGTTGGATTACCCGCGATAGGGGGACACGATCTCTGCTTTAACAAGACGTGCCAATAAAGCTGCGTCTCGAAATATGGACCGGCAGGCCAAAAAACGGTTTGAAATAATGACCGGGAGGTGATGTAGTGTTACGTTGCAAAAAGTTGTCAGCGGATTGGACTCGTGAAATATTATATTCTCTACAGTGGTGTGTGGAACTTGTTTTGCAGATCCGGACATGATCTTTATGTTCGGAAACTGTGTCGGAGTATTCGGAGGAGGAACCCGCCTTGCAATGCCGAAGACCGTTTACGCGCCGGACACCTCGTCATTGAATCCCGGTTCAGGGGCTACTGAGGGAGTCCTTGGGCGTCTGGCCTGTTGGACACGGGCCAGACTATTGGGCCATGAAGATACAAGATGCAAGACTTTCTCCCGTGTCTGGATAGGACTCTTCTTTGCGTGGATGGCAAGCCAGGCAGCCAGATATACTATTCCCTTTCTATGTAACCGACCTTGTATAACCTTAGTCCCCTCCGGTGTCTATATAAACGGGAGGGCTTAGTCCGTAAGGACAAGGATAATCAGATAGGCTAGACTTCTAGGGTTTTAGCCATTATGATCTCGTGGTAGATCAACTCTTGTAGACCCCCATACTCATCAATATTAATCTAGCAGGACGTAGGGTTTTACCTCCATCGAGAGGGCCCGAACCTGGGTAAACATTGTGTTCCCGGTCTCCTGTTACCATCGACCTCAGACGCACAGTTCGGGACCCCCTACCCGAGATCCGCCGGTTTTGACACCAACAATAAGCTTCCAATATATCAATCTTTACCTCTCGACCATTTTGAGACTCCTTGTCATGTCCGTGATCTCATCCGGGACTCCGAACAAACTTCGATCACCAAAACACAGAACTCATAATACAAATTGTCATCGAATGTTAAGTGTGCGGACCCTATGGGTTCAAGAACTATGTAGACATGACTGAGACACATCTCCGGTCAATAACCAATAGCGGAACATGGATGCTCATATTGGCTCCTACATATTCTACGAAGATCTTTATCGGTCAAACCGCATAACAACATACGTCATTCCCTTTGTCATCGATATGTTACTTGCCCAAGATTCAATCGTCGGTATCATCATACCTAGTTCAATATCGTTACCGACAAGTCTCTTTACTCGTTCCGTAATGCATCATCCCATAACTAACTCATTAGTCACATTGCTTGGAAGGCTTATAGTGATGTGCATTACCGAGAGGGCCCAGAGATACCTCTCCGATACTCGGAGTGACAAATCCTAATCTCGATCTATGCCAACTCAACAAACATCATAGGAGACACCTGTAGAGCATCTTTATAATCACCCAGTTACATTGTGACGTTTGATAGCACACAAAGTGTTCCTCCGGTATTCGGGAGTTGCATAATCTCATAGTCAGGGGAATATATATAAGTCATGAAGTAAGCAATAGCAATAAAACTAAACGATCATTATGCTAAACTAACGGATGGGTCTTGTCCATCACATCAGTCTCTAATAATGTGATCTCGTTCATCAATTGATAACACATGTCTATGGTTAGGAAACTTAACCATCTTTGATTAACGAGCTAGTCAAGTAGAGGCATACTAGGGATACTTTGTTTGTCTATGTATTCACACATGTACTAAGTTTCCGGTTAATACAATTCTAGCATGAATAATAAACATTTATCATGATATAAGGAAATATAAATAACAACTTTATTATTGCCTCTAGGGCATATTTCCTTCAAACGCCTCCCAGCAGCAGAGCCTCCTGCGTGGAGCCGAGGAGCAGGAGTAAGGCATGGAGGCAGGCGGCTGCGAGGCGCGTGGCAATCTTGCGGCCGGTCCGGACGAGGCGCGCGGCGCTACGGGAGTCGCCTTGATAGACGGACATGAGGGACTTGGCGAGGAATGTTGGGACGGTGCGGAGGCCGCTCCCGATTGAGTGGGCGTCGCGGTCGGCGTCACCGTCGCCTATCGTCGACGTAGAGCGCGACGACCCACATGCATGCCTTGTTCTCCGACAGCAAGCACGGGGTCGAGGGCGTGGCGCTCGTGGAGGCACCTCCGCTGTTGACTAGAAGGCGGGCACGGCGCCATGCTCGGACTTGCATCGCCGTCTATGTTGAACGCGGCCATGGCGGCCTCGTCGTCACTCACTCCCACGGTCGGCAACCAGCTCCGCGTGCTCGACGGGGCGTCCATGGTCTGTTCCATCACGCTGGCACGAACACTAGGTATTCATTGAAATGCCTATGAGAGAAAACAGAGGAAGAAGAAGAATATAGGCATTGACGTGTGGGCCTCACCTGTAGTAACGGTCAACTCAATGGTCAAAATAAACAGAGTTGACTTTGCCGCCACATCAGCCCTGACGAGTGGGTCCCGTATGTCATAAACGTGTTTAAATCATTTAAACTGGCCATTATCTGAAAGTGGTAGTTTTTAGTCACAAAATTAAAAAAAATTGGTAGTTTTCGATCACTTTTAAAAGTGTGGTAGTTCAGTGGGACGGATACCCCTAGAGTGGTAGTTTTTTTATCAAACACTCGTGTAACTCTGATGATGACATTGATATTCTTCGTGTTGGCTTCGATTCCTCGTTCGGAAACAAGATAACCGAGTAGCTTTCCCGCAGGCATCATGAAAATGCATTTCTGTGGGTTGAGCTTGATGTCATAAGCTTGAAGATTTTTGAACGTTTCCCCAAGGCTAGTCGGGAGATCGGATCCCTTGAACGACTTCATGACGATGTCGTCTACGTAATCTCTTGCATTTCTGTTAATCTGCATGTGCAAACAAGTTTGAACCATACGCTAATAAGTAGCATGAGCATTCTTATGTTCAAATGGCATCATTATATAACAGAAAGGCCCAAACATGATGATGAAGGCCCTTTTTATTTAATCACTTTATTTCAATCTGATCTGATGACAACGAATAAGCATCTGAAAAACATAATCCCCTTGCAGCCAGCAGTGGAGTCTACTATCTGGTCAATATTTTGGACACGCCTGGTTAATGTTTTTGAAGTCGATACACATGCACCAAGAATTGTTCTTCTTTGGCATCATGATTGGGTTTGCCAGCCATTCTAAGTGCAACACCTCCTTGATGAACCCTTCTCGCAGCAAAGAAAGAATCAAAGAGGCCGGCTAAATGCTACTATAAAGTGTGAGGAAGAGGTATACGATAGACGATAGTCTGACAGATGTTTCAGAAGACATGCATTAGAGGAAACAAACTGCTAACATATGATGTATAATTCTGTGCCGCATCTCTGTTGTAACCATCTCCTAGTCATCAGGATCACGATCCACTCTTCTTGCTAATGGCCTGCGTGCCTACACCTACGGGAGCAGTTGAGGCTCCTTCTATTTGCATTCTGTACATTGCTTTCGGTGAATACAACGACTGTGTGCAGGATCTTAAACCTTAGCTCAAACTACCAGCAAACACCATTGCGAATCAATCTGTGGTTGAGTTGGTTAGATGGACAGTGGTATCCCCAACCCACCAGGGTTCAAATCCTGATGCTCGCATTATTCCTGGATTTATTTCAGGATTTCCAGCGATGCGCTTTCAGTGGGAGGAGACGTTCCCGTCGACGACTGCAAAGACCCGCAAAGGAAGAATCAAAGACGCCGGCTGGCTGCTATAACCAGTAGCAAGGTCCCAATCTCGATATGTATACATAGACGAATGCAAGATCTGCTTCGGTGACGCTGTACAGACTGTACAGACTTGGACATGTCGTAGCTTGGAATAAAACCCTCCTTCCCCTTTTGTTTCATCTCCTAATCGACGGCGCGTAATGGCTAGCTTATCCCTTCAACACCTTTCACACGAAAGGAGCGAAATGCCATGCTCTCCTAACGAACGGTCTCAGTTATCTTTTCCGTAGATTTTTGTAACAGTACCGAAGATTTTAAATCCTAACCTAGAATGCAGTTGTTTTATGGTGTTCACTCGACACGATATCGTGCATGCATGGGCTTCGTTTGGCTGGTTGTGCACGACCAGGTACCAAATCGGTACAGATACGTGCTGAATGCATCATCCTTGGAAAAAATAAATCTAGTTGTAGTTGGGAGAGGATTTGTAGCACGCAGGTCTCACAGCATGCAGTCTCTCGGCCGTGCTTTTTATTTTTGGCTTTTGATTTTCAATCTTTTATATCTTTTGAACAGAAAGTTCAAATTAAGTTTTGTTTTCATATTTGTGTTTCTCGTGACGAGGGCTTTCAAATAAGATTCATTTTAAATACATTTCGATGAATTTTAAAAATAAATGTTAAGTTTCAACTCTTGAAACTTAGTACGCGCAAACAATAAAATCACATTTTTTTCCTACGACCAACAGAAAAAATAACTTAAAATTTTATCTATGAAACATGGTAAAAGCGAGTGAGAAAATCGCAAGTTTCAGATAAAAAATTGTAAGTTTCAACGACTGAAACTTAAAACTTACGGTGCCCTGTTCGGGATCCAACTACTTCACGAATCGTGAGGCAAATCGAGCGAACGAGTAGGGCTTGACAGGTGCATGCCCCTGTGACTTTCCGGTTGTGGTTCTGTGTTCCAACTCCTTTGGCATGGTTCCCCCGCATTTACCGCTTCCT
The DNA here is from genome assembly GCF_002162155.2 of Triticum dicoccoides. Taxonomy (NCBI): domain Eukaryota; kingdom Viridiplantae; phylum Streptophyta; class Magnoliopsida; order Poales; family Poaceae; genus Triticum; species Triticum dicoccoides. Next base: position 108,428,132 of record NC_041380.1, on the reverse strand, counting down.
TCGCCCGTCTCATCAAATGCACGCAAATGAAAAAAAAAAGTTGCAACATTTCATCTTTCGCTCATCCATTTTATTTGTCTCGTATGTTTCTATAACTTTATGTGGCCCATATTTCAATGAACGCTGCTCATAGACGGTTGGTCTACCTTATCTATGTTTACGAAATACAATACTCAAGATTCTTCTCATGATATTATTTTGAAGAAATAATAGTAAGTTTACAAAAAAGCGTGCTTAAAGCTTAAGAAAAAAAAGAGAGTGGGTCAATAATAAAGAGTGGCAAAAAAGTCCCACGGTTGTTTCGGGCGTCAAAATATATTCTCGTGAGACACATGCACACGCACACTCATGTATGATAACATGGACTAGTGGTTGGACCTGCCTTTTTATGTTGCTATGGTAAATTAAAAGTGTTGTATGTTAGCTTGGAAGCCAGAACTTATAAATCAGTAATGAAATTGCTTAATTTTGATCAGTGTTGACGAATAACTAAAACTGCATGAAGCCGAAACAGGGCCAACATCGCAGCAACGCTACATCCACGGGCTTATTACTAGGTTTTACGGAGTTCCTCCTGACATGGCAAGTTACTATTGGATTAAGGGGGAGGTTGGGCCCCATCCATCTGAAAATCAGGGGGAGGCGGTGGAGAAATTGTATAGTTAGCCCCGTAACAGCTTCGTAAAATGCCCGTGTGTTTAGCATTTTTGGCCAACATCGTTTGCATGAGTTCTCCTAAGGATAAGTATGCTGTACATTTCGTAAGAAATATTTGCATCCACTCATTCCTTTTGAAAGAAATCTCTTGTTTTCCTTGTGATGTAATCACAGGAAACAAATTCCTTTATTAGGATTCAAATGGACGTGATATTATAATCCCACATATTTTCGTTTTCCCACGCCTTTTGAATCTAGAGAATCAAAGAATCCCTGATAGTCACACAAATCCAAAAGTCTGATCAAACTACTCTCACCGGTGAGCTAGTATTGCAAAAAAAAGAAAGAAATCAATCAATCAAATGAAAATGTTGCTTGAAGTGGAAACATGGCCAAATGATTTGAGAGATTTATCACTTACATATAATAAAGGGCGCCACTATGTGTCAGACTACTGATGCGTAGCTTCCTGTCAGAGCAGTAGATGGGCGTTGGATCAAAAGGTTCTGGAGCGTTAGATGCATCCCTAAAATAATGCCCACACCCCCTTGGCAGTTGTTGAAACGAATTTTCTGTATGCACGATTCTGCCATATCTGAGGTCCCTGTAAACACGTATACGCTCTCCCTTGGTAGTTTTCCAAAGAAACTTCCTCCATTCACGTTGCTTCCATATATGAGGTTCCTGTAATCATGCATATTTCTGTGTACACGGGATGCTCACTTTCATTCAGTTTTCCAAACAAACTTTCTCCGGTCACATTGCTTCCATGTATGAGGTTCCTATAATCACACATGTTTCTGCGTACACACGATGCTTCCTTTCATTATATATTTCATTCATGTCCATCATATGATGAACATACTACCAACACTACAAGATACAAGTAAATGCATGCGTGCAATGCATGTTGATATCAGACAGAAAATTAATCGCAATTTGATATCAGACAGAAAATTAATTGCAAGTTGATATCAGACAGAAAATTCATTGCGTGTTGATATTAAGTAGGATACCAATTACGCGTTAATTACGTGGATAGTCCATATTTGGTATGTTATTAATTGCACACTAAACATGTTGAGCGCTTGCTATTGGAGCAATATAGGTCGTTGGATTGACACTGTTTGATGTCTGAGATTTGTTGGATCTACCCTTTATGTCTTTTTATATTGTTATTATTATTGTCATTACTCTATACCAATATAAAAAGACTAAAAGGGGCAGATCCAATTAATCTCAGTCATCAAATCATATCAATCCAACGACCTAGACTGCTTCAATGTCGAGCGCTCAACACGTTTAGCGTGTAGTTAATTTCATGCCTAATATAATGTTAATCACATAATAACACGCAAACAATATTCTATTACTTAATATCCACATGCACTTAATATACTTCCAAATTAACGTGCATTGCACGTATACATTGACTAGTATTACTAGTAATGCGCACGTGCAACACACATTAATATTAGGAAATGTATTAATTGTACACAGATATTAGGTATGCTATTATTTCTGTGTTACTTCTGTGATTAGTGCAATATTTGGTATGATATTAATTGCACGATAAACACTCACCATTAGAGCAGTGCAGGTCGTTGGATTGACTTAGTTTGATGGTCGAGATCAGTTGGATCTGCCTATTTGGGTCTTTTTATATTGGTATAGATATAGATATAGATATAGATATAGATAGATTATAGATTATAGAGATACATATGGATACTTCATTCTTAGTCACATTTCTCTCCATGCACTATTACGATTTGTATTGTTCTAGGAAGCATGTATGGTTTAATTTGAGACACGTTTTTATGGTGGTTGAAGAATGCCAAAGTAGTACCAAAACCTTGCTGTTTGGGTATGTTATGTGAGACATATTGTGTTTATCTGAGAAGTATTTCATAGGTAATATTGTGCATTGAGACGATAGTGAGTCATTGAAATACTGTTTGATAATTGCTGGAAGCATGAATAAAGTATACCGAAGCATTGTATTGTTCTGCAAAGGACGAAGCACACATGTATACACTTGCAAACTTATTATGCATAAGTTGGAATCAAGTGACATATGATACCAAAGCACATCTGTGGTTCTAAACCAAAGGAAGCACATACATAGGTACCAAGAAACTTAATTTACATAGCCCCAAAACATGGCAAAGAAACGGCTGACGGCAAAGTTCCTGATTTCGGTAGTGATAAGAGAATTTACCTCTACCACCTTAGGCATTGGTGGTGTATTAAGCCGATGCATTTCTTCAATATGAGGTAAATTTTTAACATCCTCAGCTTTAATACATTTTTCCTTCGTAGATTTCTTTGCCTCTTGCATATCTTCGGGACTGAGATATAATATACCCTTCTTCTTCGGAGTGGGTTTAGGCAGTGGTTCAAGAACAGTCCAATCATCATAATTTTTCAATATGTTATTCAATAATTCTTCAGCTTGTCCAACAGTTCGTCCCCTGAAAACACAACCAGCACAACTATCTAGGAAGTCTCTAGAAGCATCGGTTAGTCCATTATAGAAGATATCAAGTATTTCATTTTTCTTAAGAAGATGATCAGGCAAATCATTAAGTAACTGGCAAAGCCTCCCCAAGCTTGTGGGAGACTCTCTTCTTTAGTTTGCACAAAGTTAAATATTTCCTGTAAGACAGCTTGTTTCATATAAACAGGAAAATATTTTTTATAGAAGTAATAAATCATATCCTAGGGACTACGCACACAACCAGGAGCAAGAGTGTTGTACCAAGCTTTAGCATCACCCTTTAATGAGAAAGAAAATAATTTGAGAATAAAATAATAGCGAGTTTTCTCATCATGAGTAAAAAGTGTGGCTATATCATTCAACTTAGTAAGATGTGCCACAACAGTTTCAGTTTCATAACCATGGAAATGATCAGATTCAACCAAAGTAATTAACTCTGGGTCGACAGAGAATTCATAATCCTTATCATCAATAAAGATAGGTGAAGTAGCAAACTTAGGATCACATTTCATTCTAGCATTCAAAGATTTTTCTTTATACCATTGTAGTAATTTCTCTAGATCATCTCTATCATTGCAAGCAAGAATATCTCTAGTTGTTTCTTCACTCATAACATAACCTTTCGGTACCTTAGACAATTCATATCTAGGAGGGCTAGTTCTAGCAGGAGTTTCAGTTTCAAGCTCATCATCAGATTCAACAACATCATGTTGTATAACTCTAGCAAATTGTTTATCAAGAAATTCACCAAGTGGCACATCATCATTATCAAGCAAGGTACTAGCATCATCATAAGCATCATTCATTGTAGAAGTAGCATCATCAATAACTTGCGACATATTAGAATTAATAGCATGTGGTGGAGTTGCAAGTTTATTCATAACAGAAGGTGAATCTAAAGTAGAACTGGATGTCAGTTCCTTACCTCCCCTCGTCTTTGTGGGAAATATCTTAGTCTTTGGATCCTTCAGATTCTTCATACTGATAATATGATAATAATCCCAGGTGACTCAACAAATATAACTATGCTCCCCAGCAATGGCGCCAGAAAAAGGTCTTGATAAGCCATAAGTATAGGGGATCACAACAGTTTTCGATGGTAAAGTATTCAACCCAAATTTATAGATTCGACACAAGGGGAGCCAAAAAATATTTGAAGGTATTAGCAACTGAGTTGTCAATTCAATCACACCTGAAGATTAATTATCTGCAACAAAACGATCAGTGGCAAAGTAGTTTGATAGTTTTGATAATAGTGACAGCAACAATAGTAATAGTAAGAGTGATAGTAGTAATTTTGTAGAAAGTGTAACAGTGATAATAGCAGTAGTAACTTAGCAGAAATAATATGGAAAAGTTCATATGCATTGGATCGGTGACTTGTTGGATGATATTCATCATGAGACAGTTATAACCTAGAGCGATACGGCACTAGCTCCAGTTCATCGATATAATGTAGGCATGTATTCCGTAAATAGTCATACATGCTTTTTTAAAAGAACTTGCATGACATCTTTTGTCCTACCCTGCTGTGGGGCCTCCTTTTAATAGAGAACCAGAATAAAGCATTAACACATAGTGAATACATGAACTCCTCAAACTACGATCATCACCGGGAGTGGGCCCGGTTATTGTCACACCGGGGTTGCCGGATCATAAAATGTAGTAGGTGACTATAACTTGCAAGATCAGACCTAGAACATGGATATAATTATGAATTCATAAACGATTCAGATCTGAAATCATGGCACCCGGGGCCCAAAGTGACAAGCTTTAAGCATAGCAAAGTCATAGCAACATCAATATAGGAACATATTGGATACTAGGGATCAGGCCCTAACAAAACTAACTCGATTACATGATGAATCTCATCCAACTCCTCACCGACCAGCGAGCCTACGAAGGAATTACTCACTCCCAGTGGGGAGCATCATGGAATTGGTGATGGAGAAGGGTTGGTTATGACGAAGAACGAAGATCCCCCTCTCCGGAGCCCCAAACGGACTCCAGATCTGCCCTCCAGAGGAAGAACAGGGCTTGGCAGCGGCTCCGTCTCATGGATCGCGATAATTCTTTCTCACTTTTTTCTCCGAAAATAGGGATTTATAGTGCCAGGGTTTAGGCCTGCGGGGCCACCAGGTGGGTACAACCCACCTGGGCGCGCCAGGAGAGGGGGGTGCGCCCTGGTGGGTTGTGCCCACCCAGGGGCCCCTCTCCGGTAGGTCTTGGCTCCAGAATTTTTTATATATTGTATAAAAATTCCTCGCAAAGTTTCGTTCCATTCCGAGAACTTTTATTTCTGCACAAAAACAACACCATGATAGTTCTACAGAAAACAACATCAGTCCGGGGTTAGTTCCATTCAAATCATGCAAATTAGAGTCCAAAACAAGAGGAAAAGCGTGAGAAAAGGTAGATATGTTGGAGACGTATCAGTACCACTATAGTTTGTCAACCGATCAACCACGCCATTTTGATCACATCGAAACTTTTGAGAAGTAAATTCCCTATTGATCATTAGAGCCGAGGTGCCCATATGTCGAGCAAGGTAGTCCATCACCTCATAACACAATGGGAGCCTTCAAAGAGTCATACTGAACAATGATTGGTGTATGTGTGGGCGCGCGCGCCACATCCTTTGGATGAGCGCATGTAGCTCCACTTTCAGCACATCATTGCAATTGAACACATAGCGATAAGCCGCAAAGATGACAAATGTGTCCTATCTTCTCAAGATTGTACCATCCACTTTCGCACCGTTTGTTGCCAAGAATGAACCGTTGACGGGTAGGGCAGCATAATTCGTTGGCGATGGAGGCTATAGTAAGGCCGGGGAGGGTGCTTTCTTCTCCTGTATCTTCCCCTTCACAATTTCCTCCATACTATATTTTTTGGGGAATAACCAATGGATATTAAGTAGCTGTCCAGGAACTCGATCGTAATTTCTCCTAGAGTGACCTCCTTATCACGTATCAAATCATTCTTAGTTGTTAGATAGTCCATGTAAACATAGTCACCATGTCCCTAGAGGAATCCGTGCAATCTAGCAGAATATTCAACAACCACTCCTCCCCATTATCTACCAATCGATCATCGGCATGTAAAGGGCCCAAACACCATAGAAGTTTCCAAATCTTTCAATCATGGCTTCACACAACCAACATGGTAGTTGCTTTCGTCTTCCACACTACACAGGAGGCATGTGCCGCTGATACGTCCCCAACGTATCTATAATTTTTGATTGTTCCATGCTATTATATTATCTGTTTTGCATGTTTAATGGGCTTTAATACCTTTTTATATTATTTTTGAGACTAACCTACTAACCAAAGGCCCAGTGCAAATTGTTGTTTTTTTTGCCTATTTTAGGCCCCATTTGATAGCTCAGTATTTTTGTAGTATCATGAGAATACTGCAGTTTTTCAGATTACCATGATTTTAACTGCAACGAGGTGTTTGGCTGCCCCTAACAATAGTGTTTTTAAAACTGCAGTATTGAGCAAACTGTGGTTTTTTCTCTGTATAAAAAAAGAACTCCGGACTTCTTTTTAAAAAACAGAGCAACGTTGTTATGTTCTTTCCTCCTATGCTAACAAGTCGCTTGATCTAAAAAAGAGACATCGCCTGGTGAGTCACCAGCGACGCCGTGCTGCAGGTGGACTTTCACAAAATATACAAGATACCGTTTCGTCGTCTGTGCATGCTCCTCAGTTCATATGGACGTGAATGCCAAGGGCTAGCCAATCTACCTAGCTAGATTAGCACAACAAAAACATCACACAATAGGCCAGCTGCGCATGTTTTTGCATTGCTACCATGATGGCTAGCTAGATGCGACTGTCTAAGGGCTAGTCAGCAAATTTTACATCATTATGTGTTGTAGCCAAACACCTTCTCTGTATTCTGAATACTCCAAAAAACTCTGTTAAATAAAAACCATTGTTTTGTGTACCTACTGGCTAAATTACTGCAGTTTTTGATACTTTGGTTTTTCTGATACTTTGCTATCAAACATAGCCTTAGTGTATCGCAGTAAAGGAATATCAAACAGAATGAAACCTTCGGGAGAGTTATTTTTCGGAACAAACGCAATCCAGGAGACTTGGAGTGGACGTCAAGGAAGAAACATGGCGTCCACGAGGTAGGAGGGCACGCCCCCACCCTCGTGGGCCCCTCATGGCTCTGCCGACCTAGTTCTTTCACCTATCTATACTCATATACCCCGAAAACATCCGAGAGCACCACGAAACCCTATTTCCACCGCCGCATCCTTTTGTACCCGTGAGATCCCATCTTAGGGCCTTTTCCGGCACTCCGCCGGAGGGGGAATCGATCACGGAGGGCTTCTACATCAACACCATAGCCTCTCTGATGATGTGTGAGTAGTTCACCACAGACCTTCGGGTCCATAGTTATTAGCTAGATGGCTTCTTCTCTCTCTCTTTGGATCTCAATACGAAGTTCTCCTTGGTTCTCTTGGAGATCTATTTGATGTAATTCTTTTTGCAGCGTGTTTGTCGAGATCCGATGAATTGTAGGTTTATAATCAAGATTATCTATGAACAATATTTGATTCTTCTCTGAATTCTTTTATGCATGATTTAATATCTTTGCAAGTCTCTTCGAATTATCAGTTTGGTTTGGCCTACTAGATTGATCTTTCTTGCAATGGGAGAAGTGCTTAGCTTTGGGTTCAATCTTGCGGTGTCCTTTCCCAGTGACAGCAGAGGCAGCAAGGCACGTATTGTATTGTTGCCATCGAGGATAAAAAGATGGGGTTTATATCATATTGCTTGAGTTTATCCCTCTACATCATGTCATCCTTCCTAATGCGTTACTCTGTTCTTATGAACTTAATACTCTAGATGCATGCTGGATAGCCGTCAATGTGTGGAGTAATAGCAGTAGATGCAGAATCGTTTCGGTCTACTTGTCGCGGACATGATGCCTATATACATGATCATGCCTAGATATTCTCCTAACTATGCACTTTTCTATTAATTGCTCGACAGTAATTTGTTCACCTACCGTAGAATTTGCTATCTTGAGAGAAGCCACTAGTGAAACCTATGGCCCCTGGGTCTATCTTCCATCATATTATTTTCCTATCTACTTGCTATTTCTACCGCCTTTTATTTTGCAATCTTTAGTTTCCAATCTATATCATAAAAATACCAAAAATATTTATCTTATTATCTTTATCAGATCTCACTTTTACAAGTGACCGTGAAGGGATTGACAACCCCTTTATCGCATTGGTTGCGAGGTTCTTGTTTGTTTGTGCAGGTACTAGGGACTTGCGTGTTACCTCCTACTGGATCGATACCTTGGTTCTCAAAAACCGAGGGAAATACTTACGCTACTTTGCTGCATCACCCTTTCCTCTTCAAGGGAAAACCAACGCATGCTCAAGAGGTAGCCAGAAGAATTTCTGGCGCCGTTGCCGGGGAGGTTGCACCAAGTCAAGTCAAGATTTGATCTCCCAGCAACTAGCCATTTCTGGCGCTGTTGCCGGGGAGATCTTCGCACAAGTCAAGACATACCAAGTACCCATCACAAACTCTTATCCCTCGCATTACATTATTTGCCATTTGCCTCTCGTTTTCCTCTCCCCCACTTCACCCTTGCCGTTTTATTCGCCCTCTTTTCTGCTCGCCTCTTTTCCGTTCGTCTGTTTTTGCTTGCTTCTTGTTTGCTTGTGTGTTGGATTGATTGTTTGTCACGATGGCTCAAGACAATACTAAATTGCGTGACTTTTCCAATACCAACAATAATGATTTTATTAGCACTCCGATTGCTCCTTTCCAATACCAACAATAAAGATCTGTTTTCTGGCCTTCCTAGTGAAGATGCCGCTACCCATCTAAACAACTTTGTTGATTTATGTGATATGCAAAAGAACAAAGATGTGGATAATGATATTGTTAAATTGAAGCTATTTCTGTTTTCGCTTAGAGATCGTGCTAAAACTTGGTTTTCGTCTTTGCCTAAAAATAGTATTGATTCATGGAATAAGTGCAATGATGCTTTTATCTCTAAGTATTTTCCTCCCGCTAAGATCATCTCTCTTAGAAATGATATTATGAATTTTAAGCAACTTGATCATGAGCATGTTGCACAAGCTTGGGAGAGGATGAAACTAATGATACGTAATTGCCCTACTCATGGATTAAATTTATGGATGATCATACAAATTTTTTATGCTGGATTGAGTTTTGCTTCTAGAAATCTTTTAGATTTGACCGTGGGAGGCACTTTTATGAAAATCAGTTTAGGAGAAGCTACTAAACTCCCAGATAATATTATGGTTAATTATTCTCAATGGCACACTGAAAGATCTACTAGTAAAAAAGTTCATGCAATAGAAGAGCTTAATGTTTTAAGTGGAAAGATGGATGAACTTATGAAATTGTTTGCTAATAAGATTGTTTCTTCTGATCCTAATGATATGCCTTTGTCTACTTTGATTGAGAATAATAATGAATCTATGGATGTGAATTTTGTCGGTAGGAACAATTTTGGTAACAACGCGTATAGAAGAAACTTTAATCCTATGCTGTTTCCTAGCAATTCCTCTAATAATTATGGTAATTCTCCTACAACAACTCTTATGGAAATTTTAATAAGATGCCCTCTGACTTTGAGACTAGTGTTAAAGAATTTATGATTTCGCAAAAGAATTTCAATGCTTTGCTTGAAGAAAAATTGCCTAAGATTGATGAGTTGACTAGGAACGTGGATAGATGTTGATTCTTTGAAACTTAGATCTATTCAACCTAAGCATGATATTAATGAGTCTCTCAAATCTATGAGAATTTTCATTGACGAGTGCAAAGAAAGAACCGCTAGGATGCATGCTAAAAAAGATTGCTTTATAAAAGCATGTTCTTCAAGTTTTCACGATAATAAGGATGAAGATCTAAAAGTGATTGATGTGTCTCCTATTAAATCTTTGTTTTGCAATATGAATCTTGATAATGATGGGACTGGAGATGAGTCAACTTTAGTTAAAAGGCGTCCCAATGATTCGGAGTTTTTAGATCTTGATGCAAAAATTGGTAAAAGTGGGATTGAAGTGGTCAAAACTTTACATAGCAATGAACCCACTATTTTGGATTTCAAGGAATTTAATTATGATAATTGCTCTTTGATAGATTGTATTTCCTTGTTGCAATCCGTGCTAAATTCTCCTCATGCTTATGATCAAAATAAAGCGTTTACCAAACATATCGTTGATGCCTTAATGCAATCCTATGAAGAAAAGCTTGAATTAGAAGTTTCTATCCCTAGAAAACTTTATGATGAGTGGGATGATAACCCACAAAGTATAGGGGATCGCAACAGTTTTCGAGGGTAGAGTATTCAACCCAAATTTATTGATTCGACACAAGGGGAGCCTGTGACGCCCCGAGACCGATGCGCCAAGTGTCTTCCAGTTATTCGTGTTGTTGCCTTGTCATTCGTTTGCATGTTGCATCTTGCCATGTCACCATCCACATTGCATCATCATGTTTTCAAAACTTGCATCCGTCCGGGTTCCCTCATTCTCTCCACTGTCCGTTTTGAGTCTAACCACACTCGCCCGCCCGCGGAATGTCCGAAATATTATTTTATAAGTGGCCGGAAAATGTTCTCGAAAAGGGTTGAAAGTTGGCGTGCGGTATTATTTTAGTGTAGGTAGACCGCCTATCAAAAATCATCGTGTTCGGAGTCCGTTTGATGCCCCAACGTATAACTATAGCGGCACCGCTGCCGGTCTAACGTCGGACATTTTCGGTCTTCGAAAACTGTGGCCGGGCCATCTCTCTCTCTTATCTCTTCTCAGCCTCACCACAGCCCACCTAGTCCATCCACCTCCCCCTGTTCGCGTCTGGAGCCGTCCGATGCGATCGCTCGGTCCAAAAACCCTCTCTGCACAGTGCATCGAACCCCTCGCGCGCGTTCGGAAGTTGTCCCGAACCCGACCCGGGGAGTCGTCACCATTGGGTCCGAATCATCCCCAAACATCTACAAAACATCTCCTTTATTATTTTGGACTTACTAACTATTTATTTGTGACCGTCCGATTCTGATCGGAGGGACCGAGTAGCCCCTAACATAACCAACCTACCTATATAAACAACCAAACCCTAGATTTTAGGCAGTCTGTCCCATCACTGCCGCCGCAATCTTCTTTCTCTTTGTTTTTCAGCGCCGAGCCAACCAGCCACTTATTCCATCGAGCCATCCATCCAACTGCCTCCGCCCGAGAGCCTCGCTCGACCCCGCGCGCCACCACCGGCCGACGACCTCACCAGAGTTCTACCGGAACCACCACTGCCAGGCCGTTCCCCTGCCCTTCCCTTTTTCCTCTCCATCTCCCTCTCGTCTCATGATCTCTCTCTCTCTCTCTCACCTTCACAGGAGGCCGACGCCAGGGACGACCTCCTCGTCGCTGTCCGTCGCCTAAGACTTCGCCCCGGCGCCAATTTCCCTTGCGATAGAGTCGTCCATGGAGGCCCCAAGGATCAACCGGCGTCCTGCCCGCGCTTTCCGAGGAGCTCGTCGTCGCCACGTTTCCTGCTTTTCTTCACCGCGAGGATTTCTTCGAGCGATGCAGCACCAAGCTTCAAGTTCCCCCCGCCACTTCTTTCGTCGAAACCGGACGGGACCGACCGGATCTGCTCTTCTCTGCCTCGATCTGACGCTTCCTTGCCGGAGTTCGCTGATAACCCACAATTATAGGGGATCGGGGGATCGCAACAGTTTTAGAGGGTAGAGTATTCAACCCAAATTTATTGATTCGACACAAGGGGAGCCAAAGAATATTCTCAAGTATTAGCAGCTGAGTTGTCAATTCAACCACACCTGGAAACTTAATATCTGCAGCAAAGTGTTTAGTAGCAAACTAATATGATAGTAGTGATAACGGTAACAAAAGGTAACAATAGTAAAAGTAATGTTTTTGGTATTTTGTAGCGATGATAGCAATAGCAACGGAAAAGTAAATAAGCGGAGAACAATATATGGAAAGCTCGTAGGCAATGGATCAGTGATGGAGAATTATGCCGGATGCGGTTCATCATGTAACAGTCATAACCTAGGGTGACACAGAACTAGCTCCAGTTCATTGATATAATGTAGGCATGTATTCCGAATATAGTCATACGTGCTTATGGAAAAGAACTTGCATGACATCTTTTGTCCAACCCTCCCGTGACAGCGGGGTCCTTATGGAAACTAAGGGATATTAAGTCCTCCTTTTAATAGAGAACCGGAACAAATCATTAACACATAGTGAATACATGAACTCCTCAAACTACGGTCATCACCGGTAAGTATCCCGATTATTGTCACTTCGGGGTTAACGGATCATAACACATAATAGGTGACTATAGACTTGCAAGATAGGATCAAGAACACTCATATATTGATGAAAACATAATAGGTTCAGATCTGAAATCATGGCACTCGGGCCCTGGTGAGAAGCATTAAGCATAGCAAAGTCATAGCAACATCAATCACAGAACATAGTGGACACTAGGGATCAAACCCTAACAAAACTAACTCGATTACATGATAGATCTCATCCAACCCATCACCGTCTAGCAAGCCTATGATGGAATTACTCACGCACGGCGGTGAGCATCATGAAATTGGTGATGGAGGATGGTTGGTGATGACTATGGCGACGGATTCCCCTCTTCGGAGCCCCGAACGGACTCCAGAGCAGCCCCCGAGAGGTTTTAGAGCTTGGCGGCGGCTCCGTATTGTAAAACGCGATGATTTCTTCTCTCTGATTTTTTCTCCCCGAAACTCAATATATGGAGTTCGAGTTGGAGTCGGAGAGGCAACAGGGGGCCCACGAGGTAGGGGGTGCGCCCCCCACCCTCGTGGAGAGGTGGTGGGCCCCCTGGCCTTCATCTTTTGCAGGTATTTTTCTTATTTTCTGAAAAGTGGCTCTATGAAGTTTCAGGTCATTCCGAGAACGTTTGTTTCTGCACATAAATAACACCATGGTAATTCTGCTGAAAACAACGTCTGTCCGGGTTAGTTCCATTCAAATCATGCAAGTTAGAGTCCAAAACAAGGGCAAAAGTGTTTGGAAAAGTAGATACGATGGAGACGTATCAACTCCCCCAAGCTTAAACCTTTGCTTGTCCTCAAGCAATTCAGTTGATAAACTGAAAGTGATAAAGAAAAACTTTTACAAGCTCTGTTTTCTCTTGTTGTTGTAAATATGTAAAGCCTGCATTCAAGTTTTCAGCAAATATTATAACTAACCACATTTGCAATAACACATAGGTCTCAAGTTTACTCATATCAATAGCATAATCAACTAGCGAGCCATAATAATAAATCTCAAATGACAACACTTTCTCAAAACAATCATAATATGATATAACAAGATGGTATCTCGCTAGCCCTTTCTGAGACCACAAAACATAAATGTAGAGCACCTTAAAAGACCAAGGACTGACTAGACATTGTAATTCATGGTAAAAGAGATCCAGTCAATTCATACTCAATGTAAACTAACATTAATGAATGCAAATGACAGTGGTGCTCTCCAACTGGTGCTTTTTAATAAGAGGATGATGACTCAACATAAAAGTAAATAGATAGGCCCTTCGCAGAGGGAAGCAGGGATTTGTAGAGGTGCCAAAGCTCGGTTTTGAAACAGAGGTGAATAATATTTTGAGCGGTATACTTTCATTGTCAACATAACAACCAAGAGATGGCAATATCTTCCATGCTACACACATTATAGGCAGTTCCCAAATAGAATGGTAAAGTTTATACTCCCCCTTCCACCAACAAGCATCAATCCATGGCTTGCTCGAAACAACGAGTGCCTCCAACTAACAAGAGTCCCAGGGGGAGTTTTGTTTGCAACTATTTTGATTTGATTTGCATAAAGCATGGGACTGGGCATCCCGGTGACCAGCCACTTTCTCGTGAGTGAGGAGCGGAGTCCACTCCTCTTGAGAATAACCCGCCTAACATGGAAGATACGGACAGCCCTAGTTGATACATGAGCTATTCGAGCATACAAAACATGATATTTATTTGAAGGTTTAGAGTTTGGCACTTACAAATTTACTTGGAACGGCAGGTAGATACCGTATATAGGTAGGTATAGTGGACTCATGTGGAATAACTTTGGGGTTTAAGGGATTAGATGCACAAGAAGTATTCCCGCTTAGTACAGTGAAGGCTAGCAAAAGACTGGGAAGCGACCAGCTAGAGAGCGACAACAGTCATGAACATGCATTAAAATTAATCAACACCGAATGGAAGCATGAGTAGGATATAATCCACCATGAACATAAATATCATGAAGGCTATGTTGATTTTGTTTCAACTACATGCGTGAACATGCGCCAAGTCAAGTCACTTAAATCATTTAGAGGAGGATACCACCCTATCATACCACATCATAACCATAGTAATAGCATGTTGGCACGCAAGGTAAACCATTATAACTCATAGCTAATCAAGCATGTCACAAGAAACTATGATCTCTAATTGTCATTGCAAACATGTTTATTCATAATAGGCTGAATTAGGAACGATGAACTAATCATATTTACAAAAACAAAAGAGGTCGAGTTCATACCAGATTTTCTCATCTCAGTCAGTCCATCATATATCATCATAATTGCCTTTCACTTGCATGACCAAACGATGTGAATAATGATAATAGTGCACGTGCATTGGACTAAGCTGGAATCTGCAAGCATTCAATAAACAGGAGAAGACAAGGAAATATGGGCTCTTTTGTCAGATAAACAATAATGCATATAAGAGCCACTTCAACAATTTAATCATGGTCTTCTCCTATCGACCCCCAAAGAAATTAAAAGAAATAAAACTATTTACACGGGAAAGCTCCCAACAAGCAAAAGAAGAACATGAAATATTTTTGGGTTTTCTTTTTAATTACTACTACAAGCATGGAAATTAAACTAACTAAAAACTACAACTAATGTTTTGGTTCTTTCTTAAGGTTTATTAAACACACAAGAAGAAAGCATAAAAAAAGGAAAATAAACTAGCATGGATGATACAATGAAAAAGTATGAGCACCGACATCTAGCAATGAGTGTGTGAACATAAATGTAATGTCGGTGGGAAATACGTACTCCCCCAAGCTTAGGCCTTTGGCCTAAGTTGGTCTATGGCCACGGCTGGCCTGGCGGATATCCATAATAATAGTTGGGGTCGTACTGAGAAGAAGAAGAGGAAGACTCCGCTTGCCACTGGCTGACAATCATCTCCGGATCCCACTGGTAATTAGACTATCGTGAAGGATCAACTTGTGGTTCCAGCTTTGGCTCCACGGCTGGTGCAGGGTTCTGGTAGGCGTGAATAGCCTTCAACGGAACAAGGTACGTGCCTACAGATAAATCAAACAAAGAAGGAGCGGGCAGGGTAATAGTCTTAGGATGATGTTTGTTAAAGAACAATTGATATTTAAGCTCTCCTTCCCTATTATTAATAATAAAATCATGTGCCACCATACTTATAATCTAGATAAACACGAGGCAGCACTTTTTGTTCCTTCTCATAATGCCTAACAGGTATGTTAAAATGTGCAGCTAGGCGTGAAGCATAGATGCCTCCAAAGATGGGGCCCTTTGTACGGTTCAGGCTTAACCGTTTGGCAATAATGCCGCCCATACTAATAGAGTTATCATCATATAAACCGTGGAGCAAAATAATAATATCAGGGATACTAAGGTTTCCATAGTTTCCGCGACCAATTAAGCAACGACTAGCAAATAATGCAAAATAACGTAAAATAGGAAAATGTATGCTAGTGATTCGTGCATCAGAAACCTTCCTTGTTTCCCCCACAGTGATAGTATCAATAAACCCCTCCACATCATCGCGATGTGGTTCTTCTATCTTGCCCTCAAAAGGGACTAAACAAACCCGACAAAAATCATAAAGTGACATCTCCTTATGCTCATCATATAAATAAAACTCCACCGTAGGTGGTGAGCTCCTAGAACGGAAATGAAAGTTTTGCACAAAGATATTTGTGAGTAAGAGATACTGATCGCATTGGTCGTGGAGGAAAGCGGTAATTCCTACATTCTTAGCCAATTCATGAAAATCTTCATAAATCTCGGCTGCTCTCAAGAAATCCTCGGAAGGCCATTCACACGACCGAATCTCGGCGGTGCGAGGCAGATTATACTTAGGCTTTGGTGCCTTTTCCTTCGAGATTTGGCTCGATGAGTGATACGTCTCCATCGTATCTACTTTTCCAAACACTTTTGCCCTTGTTTTGGACTCTAACTTGTATGATTTGAATGGAACTAACCCAGATTGACGCTGTATTCAGCAGAATTGCCATGATGTTATTTTATGTGCAGAAAACAAAAGTTCTCGGAATGACTTGAAACTCCACGGAATATCTTACAATAAATAAAAAATTCCTCACCAAAGATGAATACCAGGGGGCCCACACCCTTGCCACGAGGGTGGGGGGCGCGCCCCGTAGGGCTCGCCCCCTACCTCGTGGGCCCCCTGGAGACCTCCTGACTCCAACTCCAACTCTATATAACTGCTTTCGGGGAGAAAAAATAGGAGAGAAGAAATCATCGCGTTTTACGATACGAAGCCGCCGCCAAGCTCTAAAACCTCTCGGGAGGGCTGATTTGGAGTCCGTTCGGGGCTCCGGAGAGGGGGATTCGTCGCTGTTGTCATCATCAACCATCCTCCATCACCAATTTCATGATGCTCACCGCCGTGCGTGAGTAATTCCATCGTAGGCTTGCTGTACGATGATGGGTTGGATGAGATTTATCATGTAATTGAGTTAGTTTTGTTAGGGTTTGATCCCTAGTATCCACTATGTTCTGAGATTGATGTTGCTATGACTTTGTTATGCTTAATGCTTGTCACTAGGGCCCGAGTGCCATGATTTCTGATCTGAACCTATTATGTTTTCATCAATATATGAGAGTTCTTGATCCTATCTTGCAAGTCTATAGTCACCTATTATGTGTTATGATCCGTTAACCCCGAAGTGACAATAATCGGGATACTTACCGGTGATGACCGTAGTTTGAGGAGTTCATGTATTCACTATGTGCTAATGCTTTGTTCCGGTTATCTATTAAAAGGAGGCCTTAATATCCCTTAGTTTCCATTAGGACCCCGCTACCACGGGAGGGTAGGACAAAAGATGTCATGCAAGTTCTTTTCTATAAGCACGTATGACTATATTCGGAATACATGCCTACATTACATTGATGAATTGGAGCTAGTTCTGTGTCACCCTATGTTATGACTGTTACATGATGAACCGCATCCGACATAATTATCCATCATTGATCCGATGCCTATGAGCTTTCCATATACTGGTTTATGCTTATTTACTTTCCCGTTGCTATTGTTACAATCACTACAAAATACCAAAAACATTACTTTGCTTTCGTTACTCTTTTGTTACCGTTACCATCACTATCATATTACTTTGCTACTAAACACTTTGCTGCAGATACTAAGTTTCCAGGTGTGGTTGAATTGACAACTCAACTGCTAATACTTGAGAATATTCTTTGGCTCCCTTTGTGTCGAATCAATAAATTTGGGTTGAATACTCTACCCTCGAAAGCTATTGCGATCCCCTATACTTGTGGGTCATCAAGACTAATTTCTGGCACCGTTCCCAGGGAGCATAGCTCTATTCTTTGAGTCACTTGGGATTTATATCTGCTTATCATTATGAAGAACTTGAGAGATCCAAAAACCAAGATCTATCCCTCAACTACGAGGGGAGGTAAGGAACTGCCATCTAGCTCTGCACTTGATTCACCTTCTGTTATGAGTAAGCTTGCGACACCTAAACCTGCTTCTGCTATTCGTTCTTGTATGTCACATGTTATTGATGATGCTACTTCTTCTATACATGATATTTATGATGAAACTACCTCTATGCCTGATACTACTATGCCACTTAGTGATTTTCTCGAGGAACGACTTGCTAGGGCTAGAGAGATTGAAAATATTGAATCTGATTATGATGATGAAAGTGATGATGAAGAATCACTTGTTATTCCTGAGGGTTATTTATTTGATCAAGAAGCTTCTTTAGCTATGTTAGCTTGCAAAGATAGATATTAACTCAAAAGGTTATTAGCTAAATGGAATAAGCAATCTCTAAATGCTAGGATGAGACCTGACCCTGCTTTTGCTACTTCACCTATCTGTGTTACTGATAAGGATTATGAATTCTCTATTGATCCTGATATAATTACTTTGGTTGAATCTGATCCTTTTCATGGCTATGAATCTGAAACTGTTGTGGCACATCTTACTAAATTAAATGATATAGCCACCCTGTTCACTAATGATGAGAGATCTCGCTACTTTTATATCCTTAAAATATTTCCGTTCTCATTAAAGGGTGATGCTAAGATACGGTTTAATTCTCTTGATCCTGGTTGTGTGCGTAGTCCCCAGGATATAATTTACTACTTCTCTGCTAAATATTTCCCTGTTCATAAGAAACAGCCTGCTTTAAAGGAAATATACAACTTTGTGCAAATTAAAGAAGAGAGTCTCCCACAAGCTTGGGGGAGGCTTCCAAGTTACTTAATGCTTTGCCTGATCATCCTCTTAAGAAAAATGAAATACTTGATATCTTTTATAATGGACTAACCGATGCTTCCAGAGATTACCTGGATAGTTGTCCTGGTTCTCTTTTTAGGGAAAGAACACCGGATGAAGCTGAGATCTTTTTGAATAATATGTTGACAAATGAAAATAATTGGGCATCTCCTGAGCCAGCTCCTGCTCCAATTAATGATCCTATTCCTAAACCAACTCCGAAGAAGAGAGGTGTTATATTTCTCAGTCCCGAAGATATGCAAGAGGCAAAGAAATCTATGAAAGAAAAAGGTATTAAAGCTGAAGATGTTAAGAATTTACCTCCTATTGAAGAAATAAATGGTCTTAATTTACCGCCTATTGAAGAAACATATGATCTTGATCCTTTATTTATTGAAGAACCTCTAGACCTCGATAACACGACACAGGTAGTAAAGGTAAATTCTCGCTATAGATATGATAAAGCTGAAATCCCTCCTACTAAAATTGCTAGTCAATGCTTGGATGAGTTTGATAATTTTATGTTTAAGCAAGAAGACTTCAATGCTTATTTTGGTAGACAATTAAAACAAGATGCTGATATGATTAAATACTTGGGTGATTATATGGCTAATATTAGAGGTGAACTTAAACTTGTTAGCAAACATGCTTCTATGGTTACCACTCAAGTAGAACAAGTACTTCAAGCTCAAAAAGAATTGCTCAATGAGATGAATACTAAGAAAAATAATTATGTTGTTAAAGTGGCTACTAGAACTGGTAGAATGACCCAGGAACCTTTGTATCCTGAAGGCCACCCTAAGATAATTGAGCAAGATTCTCAGAGAAATAATATTGATGCACCAAGTTCTTCTAAAAGGAATAAAAATAAAAATGATAGAACTGTGCAAACTTCTAGTGAACCTATTGTTGAACCAACTGATAATCCAAATGGTATATCTATGTATGATGCTGAAACACAATCTGGCAATGAACATGAACTTAATGAAAATGTTAATGATGATGTTCATAATAATACTCAACCTAGTAATTATAATGATGTAGAAATTGAACCTGCTGTTGATCTTGATAACCCACAATCAAAGAATCAACATTATGATAAGAAAGACTTTGTTGCTAGGAATCATGGTAAAGAAAGAGAACCTTGGGTTCAGAAACCCATGCCTTTTCCTCCCAAACCATCCAAGAAAAAGGATGATGAGGATTTTGAGTGCCTTGCTGAAATGATTAGACCTATGTTTTTGCGTATGCGATTAACTGATATGCTCAAAATGAATCCTTATGCTAAGTACATGAGAGATATTGTTACAAATAAAAGAAAGATACCAGAAGCTGAAATTTCCACCATGCTTGCTAAATTTACTTTTAAGGGTGGAATACCAAAGAAACTTGGAGATCCAGGAGTACCTACTATACCATGCTCCATTAAAAGAAACTATGTTAAAACTGCTTTATGTGATCTTGGAGCCGGTGTTAGTGTTATGCCTCTCTCTTTATATCGTATACTTGGTTTGAATAAGTTGACACCTACTGAAATATCTTTGCAAATGGCTGATAAATCAACTGCTATACTTGTCGGTATTTGTGAGGATGTGCCTGTTGTAGTTGCAAACATTACTATTTTAACGGACTTTGTTATTCTTGATATTCCCGAGGATGATAGTATGTCTATTATTCTTGGAAGACCTTTTCTTAATACTACAGGGGTTGTTATTGATTGCAACAAAGGCAATGCCACTTTTCATGTTAATGGTAATGAGCATACGGTACACTTTCCGAGGAAACAACCTCAAGTTCATAGTATCAACTTGTGACGCCCCCGATTTGACCGTACACTAATCATGCACGCAAATGTGTACGACCAAGATCAGGAACTCACGGGAAGATATCACAACACAACTCTGGACACAAATTAAAATAATACAAGCTTTATATTACAAGCCAGGGGCCTCGAAGGCTCGAATACAAATGCTCGAAGGCACAAGAGTCAGCGGAAGCAAAAATATGTGAGTACAGACATAAGTTAAACAAGTTTGCCTTAAGAAGGCTAGCACAAAAGTAGGAACGATCGAAAAGGCGAGGCCTCCTGCCTGGGACCTCCTAACTACTCCTCGAAGTCGAACTCCACATAGAATCATCCTCGGGATCCTTTGGCTCCTGGACTCCATCATCTGGTCGCAACAACCGGGTACAGAAAGGGGAAAAGGGGGAGCAAAGAAACCGTTAGTACTCATCCAAAGTACTCGCAAGCAAGGAGCTACACTACATATGCATGCATTGGTATCAAAAGGAATAAGGGTATCATATGTGGACTGAACTGCAGAATGCCGGAATAAGAGGGGGATAGCTAGTACTATCGAAGACTACGCTTCTGGTAACCTCCATCTTGCAACAGAAGAAGAGAGTAGATGGTACGTTCACCAAGTAGCATCGTGTAGCATAATCCTAACCGATGATCCTCCCTTCGTCGCCCTGTGAGAGAGCGATCACCGGTTGTATCTGGCACTTGGAAGGGTGTGTTTTATTAAGTATCTGGTTCTAGTTGTCATAAGGTCAAGGTACAACTCCAAGTCGTCCTGTTACCGAAGATCACGACTATTCGAATAGATTAACTTCCCTGCAGGGGTGCACCACATTTCCCAACATGCTCGATCCCCTTTGTCCGGACACACTTTCCTGGGTCATGCCCGGCCTCGGAAGATCAACACGTCGCAGCCCTACCCAGGCAGAACAGAGAGGTCAGCACGCCGATCTAAATCCTATGGCGCAGGGGTCTGGGCCCATCGCCCATTGCACACCTGCATGTTGCGTACGCGGCCGGAAGCAGAACTAGCCCCCTTAATACAAGAGCAGGTTTACGGTCCAATACGGCGCGCGCCGCTCAGTCGCTGACGTCACGAAGGCTTTGGCTGATACCACGACGTCGAGTGCCCATAACTGTCCCCGCGTAGATGGTTAGTGCGTATAGGCCAGTGGCCAGACTCAGATCAAATACCAAGATCTCGTTAAGCGTGTTAAGTATCCGCGAACGCCGACCAGGGCCAGGCCCACCTCTCTCCTAGGTGGTCTCAACCTGCCCTGTCGCTACGCCACAAAGTAATAGTTGGGGGCCATCGGGAACCCAGGCCCACCACTACATGGATGGAGCCACCTGCCCCTTCAGCCCCCACATCAGTATCACTTGCGGGTACTCAACGAGTCGACCCGACTTTAGTCACCACCTGTATAGTATGTATATATGCATAAGTATATACCCGTGATCACCTCCCGAGTGATCACGACCCGATAGTATAGCATGGCAGACGGACAAGAATGTAGGGCCACTGATGATAAACTAGCATCCTATACTAAGCATTTAGGATTGCAGGTAAGGTATCAACAGATGTAGCAACATTGACAGGCTATGCATCATAATAGGATTAACGGAAAGTAGTAACATGCTACACTACTCTAATGCAAGCAGTAGAGAGAAGAATAGGTGATATCTGGTGATCAAAGGGGGGGCTTGCCTGGTTGCTCTGGCAAGAGAGAGGGGTCGTCAACAGCGTAGTCGATCGGGGCACCAGCAGCGGCGTTAGTCTCGTAGTCTACCGGAGAGAAGAGGGGGGAGAAACAATGAATACAATGCAAACAGATGGATAACGATGCATGCCATGACAAGTAGCGGTGCTAGGGGTGCCCTAACGCGGTAAGAGGTGGTACCGGTGAAGGGGGGAAACATCCGGAAAAATGTCCCCGGTGTTTCGCGTTTTCGGACAGACAAACCGGAGGGGAAAGGTGCGTGTTCACTATGCTAGGGATGCGTGGTGGACGAACGTGCTGCGTACCCGGATTCGTCTCGTCCTTCTGAGCAACTTTCATGTATACAACTTTTTCATCCGAGTTACGGTTAATTTTCTATGATTTTTCAAAGTTTTATTAATATTCTGAAATTAATTTAATTCGAAAATAAATGCTAAAATGCTAGGCGCACCCAGCATAGTGTACACAAAAGTGTACCCAGTGGCTGACAGGTGGTCCAGGGGGTCCCCAGTTGACCAGTCAACGTTTGACTGGTCAACAGGGGGTGGGGCCCCCTGTCATTGACTCAACTCTCTAATTACTGATTTAACTAACTAATCTAGTTCATTAGATTAATTAATTAAGTTAATTAACCATTCAATTAATTAATGAATTAATTATTTTTATGTTTTCTTTTCTCTCCTCTTTTTTTTCAGGGGCAGGCCCAGCTGTCAGTGACCTACTACGGCCAACCGGGCGACGGGCGAAACAGGTGCGGGTGCCTGCCCGCATGGCCACGGGCGTGCGGGCGCTGGAGCGCACAGACGGCCACAGTAGGGCTTGCCGGCCGGTCGTTTCCGGCGACGGAAACCGGTGCGGCGGGGCGCGTTGGGTAGCGGGCGGGGAGGCGGTTGCGGTGCGGTCGAAAGCGACGCCGGAGGAAAGCAGCCGGTTGCGCAGCCATCGATGGGCTCGAGCGGGAGCGGACAGAGGCGCGGGTGACGGCGGGCGCGCACCTGGGCACGTCCAAGGAGCGGCGTGCACGGCTGGGGTGTGTCCGGGGCACGAGCATGGCCACCGGGCGCATGCGGGGCGGTGACCGCGAGAGGTGGCCGGAGCGGGGGGATTCGGGAGGCGACCTATGGTGATGAGGGAAAAGGGAAGCGGGGCGCGGGAGCTCACCGTGTGGGCGCACGGGGGCCCGGTGACGAATTAGTAGCAGCAGCGGCGTGACGTAGACGGGAGGGTGGCGGTGGCCGGAGTCGAAGGCGACAGCGGCGACTCGAGGAAGACGACGACGGGGATCCAGCGCTGTAGAGCTCCCCGGATCCAAATTGTCGGCGTGGAGGACATACAGGAGGATGACGGTGCTCGGGGACTAGTCGGAGGGGCTCGGGGACGATGGTGGCCGTGGTTAGCACGGCGGCGCGGCCATGGGCGCGCTCGGGTGCTGCTGATCTGGAGGGGTGGAAGAGAGCGAGTGGGAGAGCGAAGGCAAGTGGGGAGGGGAGTCCGTGGGGGCGCAACATCGACGTCCTTATCCTCTCCGGGGCCTGTAGCGGCGCAGGGCGGCGAGCTGGTCCGTCGTCGATAGCGGGCGCGATCGGACGAACAGTGGGTGCGTGGGGAGAAGACGACAACGATGGGGAGGTGGCAGCTGGGCCACCTGGGCCGGCCGGGTGCGATGGAATGGGCCGAAGCCCAGGGGGAGCCAGGGGGTCTTTTGTTTCCTTTTTTTGTTTTTGTTTTTGCTTTTTTCTTTTAAAATTCTCTATTTTCTAATTTCTTTTCATATAGCTTTAGCTTTATAAAAATACCATTCCCGCACCTACATTAGCAATACTTTATAACTCTGCCACAAAAGGTTTGGTACTCAAAATAAAAATTAGTTGTATTTGTTTATTAGTTAAAAGCCTTTTATAATTGTTTTTAGCTACTCCTTTGATTATTTAAGGGCATTTAAACCCTTTATAAAATGTAGTTTCAACATGACAAATTAACGAGAGATTATTTGCCACCATTTGAACATTTTAGTTTTCATGTTTGAGAAATCTGAATTTTGGACTTTAATTTGAATTTGAATTTGAACTGGATTGAATCAAAGGGGAATTTAGCAATAGTGAAAATGATGACATGGCACAATTAGAGGGAATTACTGTAGCTTGATTATCCGGGCGTCACAATTCTCCTCCACTACAAGAAATCTCGTCCCGAGATTTAAGAGGGGAGTAAGGGGGAAGCTCTGGTTACGAAATTCTAACGGATCTTCATGGTCTTAGTTGCTCTTCTCGAAGAGGTCGATCCATTACATTGATGTCTTTATTCCTCTGCTTCAGGTGTTCTTGATGCAGTCGTCATCCTTTCTTCGGGAACTCCATCGTACTTACGATTAGGTAAGGGGCAGCTTGACAATGATAGGATGCTATAAGGGGTAATGATCTGAGGGCTGTCCCGTGAATGAGCACATGACCATCTCTCAAGTTGAACAAATAAAACACATCGAGAGCAAAGTAAGAAGGCACCATATGAAGTTTTGAATGGATAGACAATCGTTCGAGGTCGGATACAAACTGTGAAAAGGGGGTCCAGCAATGAGAATAAGTTTTTGTTTGATGCCAGAATAGATCACTAGGCAGTGGCCCGTGAATTACATACGAAGTCAAGTGCGAGGAATAACTTTGACAACAGGGTGTACAAGAGAGTCAGGTTTCGATCCTGTGGAATTGTGGGTTATGGGCCCACCATGTGGGTTAAAAGTAGGAAGGGCGATGACGTCTTGCATGATCAGGTAATCAAGGCATGTCAGAGGATAGCCTATCAGTTATGTCGGCAACAACATCGGTACCAAGGGCGAGGGACAATGAGAACCATCTTCCTGCTCGTTGAACGAGGCGGACCAATATGCAAAGTTCTCGTCCATCGGTGGTTACCGAAATGTCATCAACAAAAGCAACAGGGTCTTACTGACACGATTGTACGCAAGGTGTTTAAATAAGAAGAAGTATATTACTGCTTAGATCATATAGGTCACCAGAAAGGTTAAACAAGACAATGGAAAGGAAAAGATGGTCATCATAATAAACAGAAGAAAGGAAAGGAAAATGTGTTTTAACACATATTTCAGGGGTATATCCTTCCCAAGGACAAGCATAGTATGATATCCATGGCAGGATATAATGTAGAAAACCCTTTAGGAAAGGGGAGAGAAATTTCCTGACATTACCCATACA
Organism: Triticum dicoccoides; assembly: GCF_002162155.2. NCBI lineage: Eukaryota > Viridiplantae > Streptophyta > Magnoliopsida > Poales > Poaceae > Triticum > Triticum dicoccoides. The sequence continues at coordinate 108,402,638 of NC_041380.1, read as the reverse complement.
ACGGTGTTTGGATAATTGAGCAGGAAATATTTAGCATTGGGCTTCAAATGTTCTTGTTGAACATTGGAGTACCATAGACATGCATCAAGATAGCATTGACATGGTCTTCAGGCAAAGGTCAGACTTTGGAAACACAAAGGATCCATCAGGAATAACTTGTAGAATAAGTCTTACAGTTTCCTCATGGAAGAATGGATAACCTTGCTGAAAAGGAATCTATAACCATAGGGCCTCCTGCCGGGTGTGCTAAGCACGACATCCTTGATATAAAAGATGGTAATACTCCAAGGTAAAGAAGAACAAATGTTGGATAGCAAGGAACTCAAGGTATAACACAGAACACGAACAAGTTTGTGTTGGAGGGAAGGCAATAAAGTTGTCGATGATAACACAATTCATCGAGGGGCAAGGATGGTATTTCTCATCATGACTTCGATTGATATTCTAGAAGAGCTCATAAGATTGATGATGATCACAGCACAATTGTTGAGAGATTTCATGAAGATGTAATCCATCGGCGATGACATCAAGTCAAAAGAATGATGAAGCGAAAGGTTATTGGAACCACGGGTATGGCACAAACTCGAAACCAAGCTTGTGGTTTAAGGAGAAATGATATGATGAGAAAAATCGACGTAAGCTTAGCTCATCATCGAACATTGTGCTCCGGGAAGAAGGACCAGGTAGCACAGTTAAGAGCAGCACGATAAGGAAATAGCCGAGTAGGCTAGGGATGACGTGATCGAGTTCAAACTCGTAAGTAATGAAGGTTACCAAGAGTTGTTTAATCACGGTGCGGACTTGAGTCAGTTATCGGTGTCTTTGAGTGTTTAATAACTCAAAGCCCATGAAAAATTAGAATCAGTGAGGATGTAGCACTTGATGAAGAACTCATAAGAAGTTATGCAGTTCCATGATAATCTCGAGATACCAGGGGGTAGTACTCGACGACAGATCAAAGTAGAGGTTGGACTAGAGTAATGCTCTGCAGAAGACAAGTGCTCAAACTTGCACAAGAAATGGAATCAAGGAGAAAATATGGTCGAAACCACGATTGCAAAGGATCAATTCACAGATACCAAATGATAATATATCAAGGGAATAGTTATTATTTCAAGAAGCTTCCATGATAGATATACATCGTGTCCATGGGCATGAACACAAAGTTCAAGGTCGACTCCCACTTCTTCAATGTATAAACATCCATTCACCTCTCACTTTCGAAGAAGTTGTAGTGTTGAAATTTTATCTGGCAAAATACCAGAAGAATATGACTCGTGAAAACTTTCGAGTTCACACATAATAAGGAAGGCATAGGTTCAACCCATCGGGGTATCGTGGAAACATATTCCGCAAGCTTCAATAATAAACATCACCAGCTCGAAAGTAGAGCATTGTTCAAAATCAGATGATACAATTTTAAAAAGGCATTGTATACCCATGGAAAGGCTCACAAGGTTATTCAATATGACGGACACTGTCGGATAAAATCCAACAAAGGAACCGATGGTCCACAAGGGATCTGATGTGGGCATCGGTACTCAACCAGAGGAAGAAAATGCAAGGAGATCTGATTATAGAAACCTGACTAACTCAAAGCTCAAATGCAAAGGAATTATGAATTCCAAGACAAGGGATCAGAAGCAACGCTCTAATTAGGGATGGATAAGTTGGATAGCCTTATGGTTACAATCGATGGCAATTTGATTGGTCGACATCCAGCTCATGTTTAAAATGGCGTCTGAGCCAGAAGGATGACTTCTAGGATCTAATTGAGGATTGCGAGCATTCGCAACATATTGAATCAATAGACTCAAAATGATAATGACAAGGGATGACAATAAAATTACGAGACTTATGGGTTTAACCATAGTGCAAGCCAGCAAGAATTTTAAGAGCAATAGGTTGCTCAGGATTTTCGGAAGATTCGAATGGGATTTCGAAGACTTTTGTGAAACACATGAACAACTGGGAATGAGCGGACATTTAGTAAGTGTGAGGAATTATCCATAGGGGTATTAATGCAGAAAAGAGCTGCAAGCGGTAGACACAAAGCATTCTCGGAATATCGGAGAACTTTTTAGGGTATCAGTAATAACAATGGCAACATGGTACGAAGGTATAAGCGACAAGTGTAAGTAGTTATCCTTAAGGATTTATCGGTGGTCGAGAATAGCAAAAGCGGTGGTCACAAGGTCTCGATAGAACACCAGACAATATATTTAAAATCTTCTAGTGCAGTAGGTGATCATCCGGACTGAAGGGGCTCTCCGGGAGAAAGTGTTTTCGAGAACCTAAAGTTTGATTTTAGAAAATTATTTAACCCGAATAGATGAGAGATCAAAATCCCAGAGTAAGGATCGAGGAGTAAAAGATCCTATTACCACCGAATGGCGACGTGGGCCCATGGGTTGCACAGCCATGTTAGTAAAACAGTTTTTCAGTGACTAGACTCGACTTTGGCCAAGGAGTGTGGAAGGGGGATTCCTACAGGCAGTCGGCTCTGATACCAACTTGTGACGCCCTCGATTTGACCATACACTAATCATGCACGCAAATGTGTACGACCAAGATCAGGAACTCATGGGAAGATATCACAACACAACTCTAGACACAAATTAAAATAATACAAGTTTTATATTACAAGATAGGGGCCTCGAAGGCTCGAATACAAATGCTCGAAGGCACAAGAGTCAGCGGAAGCAACAATATCTGAGTACGGACATAAGTTAAACAAGTTTGCCTTAAGAAGGCTATCACAAAAGTAGGAACGATCGAAAAGGCGAGGCCTCCTGCCTGGGACCTCCTAACTACTCCTTGAAGTCGAACTCCACATAGAATGATCCTCGGGATCCTCTGGCTCCTGGACTCCATCATCTGGTTGCAACAACCGGGTACCGAAAGGGGGAAATGGGGGATCAAAGCAACCGTGAGTACTCATCCAAAGTACTCGCAAGCAAGGAGCTACACTACATATGTATGCATTGATATCAAAAGGAATAAGGGTATCATATGTGGACTGAACTGCAGAATGCCGGAATAAGAGGGGGATAGCTAGTCCTATTGAAGACTACGCTTCTGGTAACCTCCATCTTGCAGTAGAAGAAGAGAGTAGATGGTAAGTTCACCAAGTAGCATCGTGTAGCATAATCCTAACCGATGATCCTCCCTTCGTCGCCCTGTGAGAGAGCGATCACCGGTTGTATTTGGCACTTGGAAGGGTGTGTTTTATTAAGTATTTGGTTCTAGTTGTCATAAGGTCAAGGTACAACTCCAAGTCGTCCTGTTACCGAAGATCACGGCTATTCGAATAGATTAACTTCCCTGCAGGGGTGCACCACATTTCCCAACACGCTCGATCCCCTTTGTCCGGACACACTTTCCTGGGTCATGCCCGGCCTCGGAAGATCAACACGTCGTAGCCCTACCCAGGCACAACAGAGAGGTCAGCACGCCGGTCTAAATCCTATGGCACAGGGGTCTGGGCCCATCGCCCATTGCACACCTGCACGTTGCGTACGCGGCCAGAAGCAGAACTAGCCCCCTTAAAAGAAGATCAGGCTTACGGTCCAATCCGGCGCGCGCCGCTCAGCCGCTGACGTCACAAAGGCTTCGGCTGATACCACGACGTCGAGTGCCCATAGCTATCCCCCGCGTAGATGGTTAGTGCGTATAGGCCAGTGGCCAGACTCAGATCAAATACCAAGATCTCATTAAGCGTGTTAAGTATCCGCGAACGCTGACCAGGGCCAGGCCCACCTCTCTCCTAGGTGGTCTCAACCTGCCCTGTCGCTCCGCCACAAAGTAACAGTCGGGGGCCGTCGGGAACCCAGGCCCACCACTACCTGGATGGAGCCACCTGCCCCTTCAGCCCCCACATCAGTATCACTTGCGGGTACTCAACGAGTCGACCCGACTTTAGTCACCACCTGTATAGTATGTATATATGTATAAGTATATACCCGTGATCACCTCCCGAGTGATCACGGCCCGATAGTATAGCATGGCAGACAGACAAGAATGTAGGGCCACTGATGATAAACTAGCATCCTATACTAAGCATTTAGGTTTGCAGGTAAGGTATCAACAGATGTAGCAACAATGACACGCTATGCATCAGAATAGGATTAACGGAAAGTAGTAACATGCTACACTACTCTAATGCAAGCAGTAGAGAGAAGAATAGGCGATATCTGGTGATCAAAGGGGGGCTTGCCTGGTTGCTCTGGCAAGAAAGAGGGGTCATCAACAGCGTAGTCGATCAGGGCACCAGCAGCGGCGTCAGTCTCATAGTCTACCGGAGAAAAGAGGGGGAGAAACAATGAATACAATGCAAATAGATGCATAACGATGCATGACATGACAAGTAGCGGTGCTAGGGGTGCCCTAACGCGGTAAGAGGTGGTACTGGTGAAGGGGGGAAACATCCGGAAAAAATGTCCCCGGTGTTTCGCGTATTCGAACAGACGAACCAGAGGGGGAAAGTTGTGTGTTTGCTATGCTAGTGATGCGTGATGGACGAACGGGCTGCGTATCCAGATTCGTCTCTCGTTCTGAGCAACTTTCATGTATAAAACCTTTTCATCCGAGTTACGATTAATTTTCTATGATTTTTCAAAGTTTTATTAATATTCTGAAATTAATTTAATTCAAAAATAAATGCTAAAATGCTAGGCGCACCCAGCACAGTGTACACAAAAGTGTACCCAGTGGCTGACAGGTGGGCCAGGGGGTCCCGGTTGTCCAGTCAATGTTTGACTGGTCAACAGGGGGTGGGGCCCCCCCTGTCATTGACTCAGCTCTCTAATTACTGATTTAACTAACTAATCTAGTTCATTAGATTAATTAATTATGTTAATTAACCATTTAATTAATGAATGAATTAATTATTTTATGTTTTCTTTTCTCTCTTTTTTTCAGGGGCAGGCCCAGCGGTCAGTGGCCTACTAGGGCCAACCGGGCGACGAGCGAAACAGGTGCGGTCGCCCACCCGCATGGCCACGGGCGTGCGGGCGCTGGAGCGCACCGACGGCCACGGCAGGGCTTGCCGGCCGGCCGTTTCCGGTGACGGAAACCGGTGCGGTGGGGCGCGTTGGGTAGTGGGCGGGGAGGCGGTTGCGGTGCGGTCGAAAGCGGCGCCGGAGGAAAACAGCGGGCGACGCAGCCATCGGTGGGCTCGAGCAGGAGCGGATAGAGGCGCGGGTGACGGCGGGCGCGCACCTGGGCACATCCAGGGAGCGGCGTGCGCGGCCGGGGTGCGTCCGGGGCACGAGCATGGCCACCGGGCGCATGCGGGGCGGTGACCGCG
>NC_041380.1:108383763-108396999 GCF_002162155.2 Triticum dicoccoides | reverse complement strand
GTGGTTAGCACGGCGGCGCGGCCATGGGCGCGCTCGGGCGCTGCTGATCTGGAGGGGGGAAGAGAGCGAGTGGGAGAGCAAGGGGCAAGTGGGGAGGGGAGCCCGAGGGGGGGGGGCGTCGACGTCCTTATCCTCTCTGGGGCCTGTAGTGGCGCAGGGCGGCGAGCTGGTCCGTCGGCGACAGCGGGCGCAGTTGGACGACCAGTGGGGGCGTGGGGAGAAGACAACAACGATGGGGAGGTGGCAGCTGGGCCACCTGGGCCGACCGGGTGCGATGGAATGGGCCGAAGCCCAGGGGGAGCCAGGGGGTCTTTTGTTTCCTTTTTTTTGTTTTTGTTTTTGCCTTTTTCTTTTAAAATTCTCTATTTTCTAATTTCTTTTCATATAGCTTTAGCTTTATAAAAATACCATTCCTGCACCTAAATTAGTAATACTATTTATAACTCTGCCACAAAAAGTTTGGTACTCAAAATAAAAATTAGTTGTATTTGTTTATTAGTTAAAAGCCTTTTATAATTGTTTTTAGCCACTCCTTTGATTATTTAAGGGCACTTAATGTCAGGACCCCGATTCCAAGTCACATCGATCTAGCCGGTAACACCTCATATCACTTTGCGGCCTCACACACGGTATTCCACGGATGTCGCCTTACCATGGCCCAGGACCGTTTGCGCCTTTTGGCTCACGTATATGATAGTGTCGCTAGCATCCATACGATAGAGAACCCGGGCCGACATGGCTAGTCGTGAACCCAAAGCGGCACCAACCTATGGGGACAGGCATGAATGAATCACATCGAGCATGTCGGTCAGCAGCGTGTGAATCCGGGCTGTAGCACTGGGCTAACAGGAATCCGGGAACCCGGGCTGTAGCAGGCTAGGCAGGACTCCGGATGTCACCGCGTGACATTTCCCCGAAGGGACAGACACAGGAACGAAGTGAAACACATGCCGGCTAGTCAAGTGTCCTGAGCAGTAGTGCTAGGCTAACAGGACTCCGGTGAACCGGGCTTTAGCGGACTACTATGGCTCATGGAAGCACTAGACTACATTTCCCCATAAGAGAGGCTGCCAAGGATAAACAACTAGGTTGTCGGATCCCACACATACCAAGCATTTCAATCATACACACAATATGCTCGATATGTGTAAATACAACATGGCATCACAACATAACTCTACGACTCAAGTATTTTTCATTAGGCTCCGAGGAGCGAGATGTACAAACATGGGTCTCATGACCCAACAATCATAGCATACAAATCAAAGCACATGCGGAAGCTTAACATGTCTGAGTACAGACATCTACAAATGAAAAAGGCTAAGAAGCCTGACTATCTACTAGATCCTGCCGAGGGCACAAGATCGTAGCTGAGGTATCAAGCTAAACGTCGAAGTCCACGCGGAACTACTAGCGAGACTGAAGTCTCTCTGCAAAACATAAATTAAGCAAACGTGAGTACAAATGTACCCAACAAGACTTACATCAGAACTAACTACATATGCATCGGTATCAACAAAGCGGTAGTGGAGTTTAACTGCAACAAGCCAGCTTTGACCCAGTGGCTAACTCGAACTACAACTATAAGCAACTCTTTTGAGGTGGCGCACAGGAGTCCACATATTCACCATATCAATACACGCTATGGATCCGCTCCCGTCTCCCTACGAGAAGGCCATCCATAGCACTCACGCTTATATTGCGAGTTTTAGAGTATCCACTTTAAGTTATCTATGAACTGTATAGGCAACCAAGTAGTCCTTTACCGTGGACGCGGCTATTCGAATAGATGATGTTAACCCTGCAGGGGTGTACTTCTTCACACACGCTCTCACCACTTACCGCCGTTTACACGACATGTACTCGGCAACCTTGAAGCGGAAGCCCAACGAGGGTGTCGTCCATGGCCTACCTAAACACTCAAGTCTCTAGTCCAGGTTTATCGCCTATCCAGGTTCCATCCGCAGGGAGTCCGGCCAAGGTTTCCACATACGGCTCCGGACGATGTGTACAGGGTTCCGAGACACCAAACGGGCGCCCGGCATGCCCGACCATGGTGTATCTACCGCATCATAGCCCACCCCTAGGGTCAGCGCTACGCACGGCCGCCAACACATATCCTATAAACACCAGAAACTAGTTGCAACTCCTGGACAGAGGACTAGGGTGGTTAAGAAGCCGAGAGGGTCAATTAAGGATCCCAATGCATGGTAGTAACTGATTCTTAAATCACACATACAGATCTCGGTGCTTAAGGATGGTTCCAATGAAACAACCCACCATGTACTCCTACATGGCCCCTCATCGATACCTTTACCAAATCGTGTTCAACACACTTAGCTCACACACAGTAGGACATGTTCACAGCTTTCCAATTCATCCCCGATGAATCAGACCTGGCATAACTCTAAGCAATAGCAGGCATGACAAACAAGCATGAATGAGTAGGCACATCAGGGCTCAAACAACTCCTACTCATGCTAGTGGGTTTCATCTATTTACTATGGCAATGACAGGTCATGCAGAGGATAAGGGGTTCAACTACCGCAACAAGTAACAGATGAATTGTTGTTGTCCTATTGTAGTAAAAGAGAGCAGGAGCAAGAGAGTGGGATTGTATCAGAATGAACAAGGGGGTTTTGCTTGCCTGACACTTCCGAAGATAGTATAGTTCTCCATCGGTGTCATCGATCACATCATCGAAGCAACGTCTACTGAGAGGGGAAAATTACCGGCAACAGAGAGGAAACACAACCAATGCAATGCAACAATATGATGCATGAATGTGACATGGCAATATGCTGTGATTTGAGCTAATGCAGCTAGCAACGATTTAAATGGAGTTGGTTTGAACACTAGATTCAAATTTGAACTCCACATGAGGCATTTCAAATACCATTGATTCAAATTGTCATATACAATGGCTGTAAGTTGTTCAAACATGCATGAGAATGCCATAAACATATTCTTCATATCTTTCTGATAATTTTTCATATATAAATTATTTCATTTGGAGTTACGGTTGAATTTCTATGTTTTTTGGAAGTTTAGGGGATTTTCTGAAAATAAATAAATCATTTAGATCTATTTAAAATACAGAAAAGCAGTTACTGCGTCAGCCTTGCATCATGCTGACGTCATCTGGTCAACAGACGCGGTCCAGGTCAAATCTGACCAGTGGGACCCACTAGTCAGTGACAGAGGCACTAATCCCGCGTTGACTCATGCTTTGACTCGACGCGGGGCCCACTGTCAGTGTCACAGTTAGCCAACTAACTAAATTAGTGTTAGTTTAACTCCTAATCTAGGTTTGAGCAGGGGGCAGGGCCCACATGGTCAAATGGGTCAAACCCACCGGCGACATGACGCCGGCGAGGCCTGAGATGGCGGCGCGGCTCGAAAACGCAGCACAGGCGACGAAACGAGCGGCGGTTTGGCTTGGCGTGAAGCTGGTGCTCATTCGCATCCAACGGAGCCATCAACTCGCGCCGGAGTGGACCGTAATGACGGCAGCAATGGCAAGCGCGGTGGCCGGAGCTCGACAAGCTCGGTAACGACGCTGCGGTGCACGGGAGGACTAGCTGATGGTGGTGTTGGGTTTCTGGGAACATGCTGAGCACGTAGCAGTGCTCGTACGCGACGATTGCTAGCCTATTCGCCGACAACGATGAGCGCGGCGGCGGTGAGCTCTCTGGTCCGGTGGCTAGCATGGCTGGAGCACACAAATGAACGTGGGAAAAGGGGGGAAGATGGCAGGGCTCACGGCGAGTCTTCTGGTGCGGTCGTTGAGCTCGGGGAGGCGGAGACGGTGGCAAATCGACGGCGGCGATCCTTGGTGGCTGAGGAGGGGAACGGCGGAGCTGGCGGCATCCAGGGGCTTCCGGCGTCGTGAGGATTGGTGAGGAGGAAGAGGGCATTGGGGCGGAGCTCGTAGACTGATCGGGGTGTCGTCGGGACGGCGATGGCCGCGGTGGTGGCGAGCGGCGGTGACGAACCCGTTCGGGTGGGTGAGAGAGAGAGGTCCAGGGGAGGGGATGAGCGCGGGGGGAGAGTGGGAGGGGGGCCAAGGGAAGTGCGTGGCGCTCACATCCGCGTCGGGGAAGCGGCGGAAGCAGGAGGTGGCGCAGCGTGTGGCCAGCGCGCAGCAAGCACGCGCCCTAGTCCTCCTGGCGGGAGGTTGGGGATGACTAGCAGTGGCCAGTGGGCTTGGCCTGTCTGCTGGGCTGCTGCTACAGGTAAGTGGCCCAGGTAACTCTCTCTCTCTCTCTGCCTTTTTCTATTTTGTTCTGTTTTTTAATATTTCTGCAAGTTTGTGGCTTTTCTAAAAATACCTAGGCACTTCCAAAAATCACCAAACTGCTCATGCTCACTGTATGGAATAAACCCAACATGGAACATTTCAGTTTAGGATTATTTGGACATTATTTCTTATATAACAGAAATAATTCCAACCCAAATATATTATTGATTTAATTCAAAGGCCCAAATAAATTATTTTTGTGACTCCAAAAATATGGGTTTAAATTTCACCTCATGCCAATATTTTCACAGAATAACCAGAACATTTTCTTGGACTCATTTGATGAGATTTAAATGTTGGTTATTTTTAGGGGTTTTCTGAGGCTTTGAACATTCCTCAATTCAAATTTCATTTGAATTTAAACATGATGCACACATGGAAGCTGGCATAGGTCAGACCAGAATTAGGGATGTGACACTTAAACCCTTTATAAAATATAGTTTCAACATGACAAATTAACGAGAGATTATTTGCCACCATTTGAACATTTTAGTTTTCATGTGTGAGAAATCTGAATTTTGGACTTTAATTTGAATTTGAATTTGAACTGGATTGAATCAAAGGGGAATTTAGCAATAGTGAAAATGATGACATGGCATAATTAGAGGGAATTACTGTAGCTTGATTATCCGGGCGTCACATAATTCTATCGGAAAAATTCCATCGATTATATTTGGAGATTTTGAATTTCCTCTTCCTACTGTCAAGAAGAAATATGATATACTTATTATTGGGGATGTGCATATCCCCGTTGAGGTAACATAGTGTTATTCAAAATTTCTCCGGTTTCATGTTAATCGGAATGAGTTTGTTAACAAGACTTGATCAACCTTGTTAGTGGATTCCTTTTGACAAGCATGAGATGGATGAAACTAGAAGCATAACCTTCTGTATTCTCTCTATACTTTTTGATATTTAGTTGAAATAAAATAAAAATAAATAATTTTCTGTCTGTTATCTGATTACCTGTGCAATATAAAAATACCTCGAAAATAAAAGCTCTCCAAATGCCCAGAAAATTAAATATTATTTTTTTCTAGAATATTTGAGGATTTATGGAACAAAGAACACACCAGGGGGCCAACCACCTTGCCACGAGGGTGGAGGGCGCGCCCACCCACCTAGGGCGCGCCCCCTGCCTCGTGGGCCCACGGTGGCCCTCCTCCACTTATTCCTGCACCCATCCTCTTCTTCTTCCTCCCACAAACACGAAAAACCAACTCAAGCACGAGTTCCAGCCCTCTTTGCTGCCATTTTCGATCCCCTTGCTCAAAGCACCTCTCACAAAACTGCCTGGGGAGATTGTTCCTTGGTATGTGACTCCTCCATTGGTCCAATTAGTTTTTGTTCTAGTGCTTTATTCATTGCAAATTTTTGCTGCTTAGGTGACCCTGTTCTTGAGCTTGCATGTCAAATTTATATGGTCAAAAGTAGTTTTGATGCATGATATAGGCTCTAGGCACTTGTAGGAGTAGTTGCTATCAATATTATTGAGTTTGGTTTACTTTTATTTCGAAGTTACTAAAAAAATTCAGAATTTTTCAGAGGAAGAAATATGCTTAGGAAAATGTTCCAAGGTGGTTCTTCAAGGAAGCAAGGACCCAGGCTTGCAATGCGTGATGCTGACGAAGAGCCAGCAAGAGACGCTCCAGTGCGTCCTTGTGAGTGGCCTTCTAAAAATTTTATGTATCAAGAGGGAATTAAAGAAGAATTTGACGCATATTTGCGTAATGCCGGTCTTGAGGACTTTGAGGCAGACAAATGCCCCCAGTATCATGATCTCACAAGCTCTTTTGTGAGGAGGTTTGAGTATTCATCTTCGCGTAATTCTCCTTCAGTCATGTTTGATCTTTATGACAAATCTTATACCATGGACTTAGAGGATTTCACTTTTGCTTGCAAACTTCCACAATGGGGTAGTGTTAGGGATCCCCCTAAATCTGAATTTAGAAACTTTCTTGCTAGTATAACTGTAGGGGAATCTAGAGATATAACGCAAGCTACCATAGGGAGCATTCACTTTCCTGCTATACATTATTTTGCTCTCTTCATAGGTAGGTGCATAAATGCTAAGGATGAAGCATGTCACACGTGTGTCCCTGACCTTAGCATTCTCAGGAGTGCTGTGTCAGGAGACCAATCTTATCATATGGGAGCCATTGTAGCTCGTAGGTTGCATCATAATAGATATAATGGAGATTTCTTTGGAGTAATTTATGCAACCCGCTCAGCTAAATTTCTTGAGATAGACGTTTGTGAAGGAGACATTGAGTTTCCTCCTGCCTATTTAGATTTTGATTCTATGGTTTCTCACCATTTTGTCGAGAGGGATGAATCACCTCTCCAGTACCGACTAATATTTGACAGACGCCATGATGTCCGTATTACTCTCCCTGCTCCTGCTTTCTTTGATTATCAGGCAAGAGGAGGATATACTATTACCACAGAGGAGGCAGATGAGTACGAGTGGAGAGCGGAGGCCGCTCGTCGCCACACTGCAGCTCAGGAGGCGATAGCCGCTGCATCGCAGTACGACCCCAACTATTATTATGGATATCAGCCAGGCCAACCGTGGCCATAAACCAACTTAGGCCAAAAGCCTAAGCTTGGGGGAGTACGTATTTCTCACCGACATTACATTTATGTTCACACACACTCATTGCTAGATGTCAGTGTTCATACTTTTTCATTGTATCATCCATGCTAGTTTATTTCCTTTTATGCTTTCTTCTTGTGTGTTTAATAAACCTTAAGAAAAAACCAAAAAATTAGTTGTAGCTTTTAATTAATTTACTTTCCATGCTTGTAGTAGTAATTAAAAAGAAAACCCAAAAATATTTCCCGTTCTTCTTTTGCTTGTTGGGAGCTTTCCCGTGTAAATAGTTTTATTTCTTTTCTTTTCTTTGGGGGTCAGTAGGAGAAGACCATGATTAAATTGTTGAAGTGGCTCTTATATGCTTTATTGTTGATTTAACCAAGAGCCCATATTGTTTTGTCTTCTCCTGTTTATTGAATGCTCGCAGATTCCAGCTTAGTCCAACGCACGTGCACTCCTATTACTATTCACATCGTTCGGTCGTGCAAGTGAAAGGCAATTATGATGATATATGATGGACTAACTGAGATGAGAAAAGCTGGTACGAACTCAACCTCTTTTGTTTTTGTAAATATGATGAGTTCATCGTTCTTGATTTAGCTTGTTATGAATAAACATGTTTGCAATGACAATTAAAGATCATAGTTGCTTGTGCCATGCTTGATTAGCTATGAGTTATAATGGTTTACCTTGCGTGCCAACATGTTATTAAAATGGTTATGATGTGGTATGATAGGGTGGTATCCTCCTCTGAATGATTTAAGTGACTTGACTGGCACATGTTCACGCATGTAGTTGAAACAAATGAACATAGCCTTCACGATATTTATGTTCATGGTGGATTATATCCTACTCATGCTTGCATCCAATGTTTATTAATTTTAATGCATGTACATGGCTGTTGTCGCTCTCTAGTTGGTCGCTTCCTAGTCTTTTGCTAGCCTTCACCTGTACTATGCGGGAATACTGCTTGTGCATCCAAACTCCTTAAACCCCAAAGTTATTCCACATGAGTCCACTATACCTTCCTATATGCGGTATCTACCTGCCATTCCAAGTAAATTTGTATGTGCCAAACTCTAAACCTTGAAATAAGCATCCTGTTTTGTATGCTCGAATAGCTCATGTATCAACTAGGGCTGTCTGTATCTTCCATGTTAGGCGGGTTATTCTCAAGAGGAGTGGACTCCGCTCCTCACTAACGAGATAAATGGCAGGTCACCGGGATGCCCAGTCCCATGCTCTATGCAAACTAAATCAAAATAATTGCAAACAAAACTCCCCCTGGGACCTGATGTATGTTGGAGGCACTCGTTGTTTCGAGCAAGCCATGAGTTGATGTTTGTTGGTGGAGGGGGAGTATAAACATTACCATTCTGTTTGGGAACCGCCTATAATGTGTGTAGCATGGAAGATATCGCCATCTCTTGGTTGTTATGTTGACAATGGAAGTATACCGCTCAAAATATTATTCACCTCTATTTCAAAACCGAGCTCTGGCACCTCTACAAATCCCTGCTTCCCTCTGCGAAGGGCCTATCTATTTACTTTTATGTTGAGTCATCACCCTCTTATTAAAAGCACCAGTTGGAGAGCACCCCTGTCATTTGCATTCATTATTGTTAGTTTACATTGGGTGTGACTATGATTGGATCTCTTTTACCATGAATTACCATGTCCAGTCAGTCCTTGATCTTTAAAGGTGCTCTGCATTTATGTTTTGCGGTCTCAGAAAGGGCTAGCGAGATACCATATTGTTATATCATATTATGATTGTTTTGAGAAAGTGTTGTCATCCGAGATTTATTATTATGGCTTGCTAGTTGATTATGCTATTGATATGGGTAATCATGAGACCTGAGAATTATTGCAAATATGGTTAGTTATAATCTTTGCTGAAAACTTTAATGCTAGCTTGACATATTTACAACAACAAGAGCAAACAGAGTTTGTAAAAGTTTTTCTTTATTTCTTTCAGTTTGTCAACTGAATTGCTTGAGGACAAGCAAGGGTTTAAGCTTGGGGGAGTTGATACGTCTCCGTCGTATCTACTTTTCCAAACACTTTTGCCCTTGTTTTGGACTCTAACTTGTATGATTTGAATGGAACTAACCCAGACTGATGATGTTTTCAGCAGAATTGCCATGATGTTGTTTTATGTGCAGAAAACAAAAGTTCTCGGAATGACCTGAAACTCCACGGAATATCTTACAATAAATAATAAAAAATCCTCACCAAAGATGAAGACCAGGGGGCCCACACCCTTGCCACGAGGGTGGGGGGCGCGCCCCCACCTAGGGCGTGCCCCCTACCTCGTGGGCCCCCTGGAGACCTCCTGACTCCATCTCCAACTCTATATAACTGCTTTCGGGGAGAAAAAATAGGAGAGAAGAAATCATCGCGTTTTATGATATGGAGCTGCCGACAAGCTCTAAAACCTCTTGGGAGGGCTGATCTGGAGTCCGTTCGGGGCTCCGGAGAGGGGGATTCGTCGCCGTCGTCATCATCAACCATCCTCCATCACCAATTTCATGATGCTCACCGCCATGCATGAGTAATTCCATCGTAGGCTTGCTGGACGGTGATGGGTTGGATGAGATTTATCATGTAATCGAGTTAGTTTTGTTAGGGTTTGATCCCTGGTATCCACTATGTTCTGAGATTGATGTTGCTATGACTTTGCTATGCTTAATGCTTGTCACTAGGGCCCGAGTGCCATGATTTCGGATCTGAACCTATTATGTTTTCATCAATATATGAGAGTTCTTGATCCTATCTTGCAAGTCTATAGTCACCTATTATGTCTTATGATCCATTAACCCCGAAGTGACAATAATCAGGATACTTACCGGTGATGACCGTAGTTTGAGGAGTTCATGTATTCACTATGTGCTAATGCTTTGTTCTGGTTATCTATTAAAAGGAGGCCTTAATATCCCTTAGTTTCCATTAGGACCCCGCTTCCACGGGAGGGTAGGTATAACACCCTCGATGCGACTATAGCTCCCACGTGTCGAGGCACGACTTAGAGACATAATCGCATTGAAGGCATATGTCGCAAGTTAGGCAATCTTCACAACATCCCATGTAATATAAATAATAAAGGGGAGATAACATAGTTGGCTTACACTCGCCACGTCAATCAAGGTACATAAATAACATTACATCATCCAAACACTCATGGCCCGACTACGGCGCCAAAATAAAAGATAACCCAACATGCGACACGGTCCCAATCACCCCCAACTGGGCACCACTACTGATCATCGGGAGACGAAACATAGTAATGTTGAGAGTCTTCGTCGAACTCCCACTTGAGCTCATACGCGTCTCCTTGAGCGGAATCATCTGGCCCTGCATCTGGTGTAATAGTAATCTATGAGCCACAGGGACTCAGCAATCTCGCACCCTCGCGATCAAGACTATTTAAGCTTATAGGTAAGGCAAGGTAAAAATGTGGAGCTGCAGCAAGCGACTAGCAAATATGGTGGCTAACTTATTCGCAAAAGAGGGCGAGAAGAGGAGGCAAGCGCAAGCGAGAAACTAGAGAAAAACCTGCGCAAACATTACTCCAACACCGTGTCCACTTCCCGGACTCCGCCAAGAAGAGACCATCACGGTAACACACTCGGTTGATTCATTTTAATTAAATTAAGGTTCAAGTTATCTACAACCGGACATTAACAAATTCCCATCTGCCCATAACCGCGGGCACGGCTTTTGAAAGTTCAAATCCCTGCAGGGGAGTCCCAACTTAGCCCATGACAAGCTCTCACGGTCAACGAAGGAATATACCTCCTCCCAAGACGTTCCGATCAGACTCGGTATCTCGGTTACTCAAGACACTTCGACAGGTTAAAACAAATCCAGCAACACCGCCCGAATGTGCCGACAAATCTCGATAGGAGCTGCACATATCTCTTTCTCAGGGCACACTCAGATGAACACTACGTACAACTAAAACCAACCCTCAAGTTGCCCCGAGGTGGATCTGGAAGTGGCTCTATTTGGACCAACACCCAGAGGGAGCACTGGCCCAGGGGGGGGGGGGTTAAAATAAGATGACTCTTGGGCTCCGCAAACCCAAGGGAAAAAGAGGATAGGTGGCAAATGGGAAGACCAATGTTGGGCATTTCTGGAAAAGCTTTAATCAAGGCGAAATATCAAGGGGTTCCCATTATAACCCAACCGCGTAAGGAACGCAAAATCCGGGAACATAACACCGATATGACGGAAACTAGGGCGGCAAGAGTGGAACAAAACACTAGGCGAGAGGCCGAGCCTTCCACCCTTTACCAAGTATATAGATGCATTAAGATAGCAAGATAATATAATGATATCCCAACAAGTAAAATAAATATTCCAACAAGGAACGGCCTCCAATCTTCACTTGTAACTAGCAACACTATAAGAGGGGCTGAGCAAAGCGGTAACATAGCCAATCAACAGTTTGCTAGGACATGGTGGGTTAGAGGTTTGACATGGCAATTTGGGAGGCTTGAAATCAAGTGGTAGGCATCGTAGCATTGGCATAGCAAAGAGCGAGCAAACTAGCATAGCAAAGATAGTAGTTATTTCGAGGGTATGATCATCTTGCCTGCATAGTTGTCAGAGTTGACTGGATCCTCGAAAGCAAACTCAACGGGCTCCTCGTTAGCGAACTCGTCTCCCGGATCTACCCAAACAAGACAAACAAGCAACAAGGACACAATCAACCACGTGCAAGACCAAGCAATACGGTGCAAAGATGATATGCTATGCGGGATGCGATGCGAGATGCAAAATGCAAGATATGACAGGAAATGCATGAACCTGGCCTCAACTTGGAAATCCAAGTGTGCCATTGGAAAGATGAGATGAAATCGCTTGAAAACGATATAAGAACACCGGAATCGGAGTTACGGTTTGGAAATGGCAAGCGATTCAAATATGACACCGATCTGCGATTTACAGCAAGTAGCCAACTAAATGCAATGAGATGAACACGCTACAGCAACCAAACATGACAACTAAATACATGGCAGGGATGCACACAAGATGCTTAACAAAAGTCTAGCACTAAGATACGGCCAATTCATCCATTAACAGGTTCAAACAAGCATGGCAAAAATGCATATGGCAAACAGATCTCAGACTTAGTGAAATTAACACTTGTCTGGAATTTCAGATCAGGTAGCCCTCTTTGGAGCCACAAAACTACATGTTACAGGACCTGAACATGGCAAAGTAAAGCATGGCCTGGAGCTACTCAAAGAGCTTAACAAAAGTCCCTTAGTGACCTTGAGCCAAAAGGGATCAGAAAATACAATTGCAAGCACGTGAACATAGCAAAAACATAATCAGTTTTCAGACTTCGTGAAAACTGACACATGCTGAAATATAACTCAAGTAGGCATGTTTACGAGCTCGATGCACTCACTACGGTGCAAGTCATGGCAAGACAAGCATACACCCATCAAGAAGGCACAAAATGCAAGCTAGACATAGCAAGAACAATAGCATAGCATGCACGGATCAACTACAACATCACCAGCAAAATTGCAAACAAGTTGACAATCTGCCCAGATTCACAAAGTAGCAAAAGTAGAGCTCGATTGACTCAAGCTAGGGTGCTCCATAATTGCAAACAAAGACATGGATGGATAGAGCACTACAATATTAACAAAACATCCTTACTGAACATCCTCAAAAGAGGCACGGATCACTAGGAAATAACATGAACATATGGCAACATGAGATAAACAGCTCCAGGACTTAGTGAAATTACTAAGTCCCTGAAAACAGACTTAGCAAGTGCACCACTTTGCAAGCTTGCACAAGTCACCACACACATCACAAAAATACATGGGTTGCACCTCAGGAAAGATGACAAAACCCTTAACAAAACACATGTAGAACTCATGGGCATAGCATGCACACATTAATCATGGCAAAAATGACAAAAGTGCTAAACGGAGTAACAGATCTGGCAATTAACTCAAGTAGCCCTCTTCTAACAGCATTTCTGGCATCAAGATGAGCTCAAATGAAAATGATGCAATGGAATGAAATAATGTACTCTCTGAGATGAACATTTTGATATGCTATATGCATAAATCGGAGGTACGGATGCAAACTTATGGAGCTACGAACATGAGCATATGGACTGAAAATATCAGGGACTTAGAAAAAAACAACCCTCAGATCTAGGGTTTGACCGGCGCGCGAACCGAGGCGGCGGCGGGCACTGTTCACGGCCGGCGGATCCGAGGTCGGCGGCGGCCAGCGAGGGCGAGGCGAGGCGAGGCCGGAGAGGGGCGACGACGGCGAGCTCCTGCGGCGGCGGCGAGGCGGCGGCTCG
>NC_041380.1:108366561-108383181 GCF_002162155.2 Triticum dicoccoides | reverse complement strand
GGGAGAGGCGGCGGCGCGCGGGCGCCCGGGAGATGGGCCACGGGGGCCGGCTGCGGGCTTCCCGGGCCCGGGCGGCGCGGGGATCTAGGGACCGGGCACAGGCGAATTGGAGGCTGCCACGAGGTGGCGGTGGCAGCGGGATTTTTCGTCCGGCGGCGGGCGGACACGTCCGGCCGCGCGGAGATGATTTTTAGGGTTTCGGAGGTAGGAGGAGATCCAAAAATCACGGGGTGTTTAAATAGGTATAGAGGGAGCTAGGAGAGTCCAAATGAGGTGCGGTTTTCGGCCACGCGATCGTAATCGAACGCTCTAGATGATGGAGCAGAGTTTGGTGGGTTTTGGGCCAAATTGGAGGGGTGTTGGGCTGTAACACACGAGGCCTTTTCGGTCCCTCGGTTAACCGTTGGAGTATCAAACGAAGTCCAAATGATACGAAACTTGACAGGCGGTCTACCGGTAGTAAACCAAGGCCGCTTGGCAAGTCTCGGTCAAATCCGGAAATGTTTAATCCCCACACACGAAAGAAAGCTAGAAATGACCACCGGAGGAGAACGAAGCGCCGGAATGCAAAACGGACAACGGGGAAAAAGCTCGAATGCAAGAGACGAACACGTATGCGAATGCAATGCACATGATGACATGATATGAGATGCATGACAATGACAACAACACACTAAGACAAAGACCCGAACCCGAGATAATAAATTAACTTAACACCGAAAACGGCAAGAGTTGGAGTACAAATAGGGAAAGTTACATCCGGGGTGTTACAACACTCCACCACTACGAAAGGATCTCGTCCCGAGATCTAGGACTGAAAGAACGCCGGGTACTCAGAACGGAGGTTCCCAGGTAGCTTCACGGTCGGAATGGTGTGACCACTTGACTTTGAGAAATTTGATTGACTTGTTGCGAGTCTTGCGTTCAGTCTCTTCAAGAATAGCAACTGGGTGCTCACGATAAGAGAGATCTTCTTGGAGCTCAATGTCCTCGAAGTTGACGATGCGGTCAGGAGTCTTGAAGCACTTTCGAAGCTGAGAGACATGGAACACGTCATGAACATTTGCAAAGTTTGAAGGAAGCTCGAGTTGATAGGCGAGGTCGCCTCTCTTGCTGACAATCTTGAAAGGTCCCACGTATCTAGGGGCAAGCTTCCCTTTGATACCGAAATGACGAGTACCTTTCATAGGAGAGACACGGAGGTAAACATGATCTCCGATCTCGAAAGCCAAATCACGGTGCTTACTATCATTGTAGCTCTTCTGAAGATTGGGCTGCTTTGAGGTTATCACGAATGACTTTGCACATTTCCTCTGCCTCTGTGATTAAGTCATTACCCAAGAGTTGACATTCACCGGTTTCAGACCAGTTGAGAGGGGTACGACACTTCCTGCCATACAGAATTTCGAATGGGGCCTTGCCTGAACTTGCTTGAAAACTGTTGTTGTAGGAGAATTCAGCATAAGGAAGACAATCCTCCCACTTCATGCCGAAGGAGATCACACAAGCCCTGAGCATATCTTCAAGAATCTGGTTGACACGCTCGACTTGACCGCTAGTTTGAGGATGGAAAGCTGTGCTGAAGCGGATGTTGGTGCCCATGGCCTTCTGAAAAGAATCCCAAAACTTCGATGTAAAGATGCTGCCACGGTCTGAAGAGATCACTTGTGGAATACCGTGCAGAGAGACAATACGAGAGGTATAGAGTTCCGCCAATTGAGCTACAGTGATTGACTCTTTGATAGGCAGAAAGTGAGCCACTTTGGTGAGTTTGTCGATGACAACGAATATAGCATCATTGCCATGCTTGGACTTTGGAAACCCAGTCACGAAGTCCATTTCAATGTGGTCAAACTTCAATTCTGGAATGGCAAGAGGTTGGAGGAGACCTGCTGGCCTTTGGTGTTCTGCCTTCACTCTTTTGCAGACATCACATTCATTCATGAATTGAGCAATCTCGCGCTTCATTCAAGTCCACCAATAAGCTTGCTTGAGGTCCTGATACATCTTCGTGCTCCCAGGGTGGATGGAGAGGAGAGAATTGTGAGCCTCGTTCAAGATCACTTTACGGAGGTCACCTTTGGGTACAACAATACGATCCTCGAAGAAGAGAGTGTCCTTGTCATCAAGGCGGTAGCACTTGTACTTGGACTGACTCTTGGCAATCCCAATCTTCACCGTTTTCACCATAGCATCAAGAAGCTGGGCTTGGCGAATCTGGTCTTCTAAGGTAGGAGAGACTAGAAGGTTGGTGAGGAAACCTTGAGGAACAACTTGCAGATTAAGTTTGCAGAAAGCTTCACAAAGCTCGGGTTGATAACGCTTGAGAATCAAACTGTTGCAGTAGGCCTTCCTGCTCAATGCGTCAGCAATACATTAGCCTTGCTTGGAGTATACTCGATACTCGGATTATACTCTTGAATCATTTCGACCCATCGAGTTTGCCTGAGGTTGAGATTAGGCTGAGTGAAGATGTACTTGAGACTCTTGTGATCAGTGAAAATGTCCACTTTTCTTCCCAATAGAAGATGTCTCCAAGTCAAAAGAGCATGCACAACTGCCGCCAACTCGAGATCATGAGTGGGGTAGTTCTTCTCATTAGACTTCAACTGGCGAGATGTATAAGCAACAACTTTCTTCTCTTGCATCAATACTGCGCCAAGACCTTGGAAAGAGGCATCACAAAAGACCTCGTACGGCTTGGATTCATCAGGCGGAGTCAGAACTGGAGCAGTGATCAATATCTCTTTCAAAGTGTTGAAAGCAATGTCACACTCCGGAGACCAAATGTACTTGACGTGCTTCTGGAGAAGATTTGAGAGAGGCTTTGCGATCTTAGAAAAGTTTTCAACGAATCTTCGCAATAGCTTGCGAGACCGAGGAAGCTATGGAGTTTCTTCACGTTCTGAGGAGGTTCTCAATTCACAATTGCAGACACCTTCTCAGGATTCACGGTAATGCCCTTGGCAGAGATGATATGACCAAGATAAAGAACCTCATCAAGCCAAAATTCACACTTGGAGAACTTGGCGTAGAACTGATGTTCTCTGAGCTTATCAAGAACCAAACGCAAGTGCTCGGCATGATCTTCCTTGTTCTTCGAGAAAACCAGAATGTCGTCGAGATAGACCAAAACAAAGTCATTGGTGTAGGCATTGAAGATGAAGTTCATCATGCGAGAGAACGTTGGAGGAGCGTTGACGAGGCCAAAAGACATGACAGTGTATTCATATGAACCAAAGCTTGTCCTGAAAGCCGTCTTCGGAATATCTTGCTCACGGATTTGAATCTGATGATAACCCATACGGAGATCAAGCTTGGAGAATACTTGGGCACCTTTGAATTGTTCGAACAGCTCATTGATGTTGGGAAGTGGGTATTTGTTCTTGATGGTCTTCTTGTTCAATGGACGGTAATCAACACAAAGTTGGTCCGTTCCATCCTTCTTCTTCACAAAAAGAACACCACAACCCCACGGAGAAGAACTAGGCCGGATGAGACCCATTTTCTCTTGAATATCAAGTTGCTTCTTCAGCTCCTTCAACTCTTCAGGTCCGAGCTTGTAAGGACGCTTGCACACAGGTTCTGTACCAGGCTCAAGATCAATAACGAATTCAACTGGCCGGTGCGGAGGCATTCCTGGAAGCTCTTCTGGAAAGACGTCTTGATATTCGCAAACGACTGGAATTTGCGAGATGGCATCGAGTTCGCCCTTCTCATTGAGAGAAAACAGACGAATAGTATCATCACGAGCGACAAAGACAATTACATCCTCAGACGAATGAGTCAATTGAATCTGCCTGGCTGCACAATCAAGATGTGCCTTGTGCTTAGTAAGCCAATCCATTCCGAGAATAAGATCAATATCCGAGTTGCCAAGAACCACCGGAGAAGAGAGAAACTTGTAATCGCCCAACGTGATAGAGACATCCGGGACACAATTGTTAGAAGTCATTTGCTTGCCCGGAGACACAATCTTCAACGGAACAGGAATCCATTCGGTCACAAAATCATGCTTGGCCACAAATGGAGTTGAAATAAAAGAAAGCGATGCACCAGTGTCAAAAAGAACTTTAGCTGGAATATCGTTAACAGGAAGGTTACCCATAATCACATCTGGTGAGTCCTCTGTCTGAGCTGCATTCAGCAAATTGACCTTGGCGTGCTTGGGGTTATGCTTGACCACAGCTGTACTTGCCGATCTGACAGGAGGAGGAGGAGGAAGACGCCTCTGGTTGAAACACTTGTTGGCATAGTGACCCTTCTGTTGGCACTTGTTGCATGTGACCTCTGAAAGCGGACGGTGATACAGAGCACTCGATCTTGGAGCTTGAGACGAAGTCTTGTTCTGAAAGCCAGGGTTGGGTGGGTGGGAAGAACCACTGCCACCTTTGCTCTTGTGTTGATACGGCTGACGGAACGGAGGAGGAGGAAGCCAATACTTCTGCTGCTTGGCCACTTGAGTAGAGAAAGAAGGAGTAACATCTCTGACTCGCTTCTTGGAAGCATCACACCTCAACTGAGCAGCCTCTTGCTTAAGTGCCATGTTGTAGAACTCATCGTATCTCAAGGGCTCAAAGAGAACAAGAGCTAGCTGAATTTCTTCTCTGAGACCACCCCTGAACTGGTATATCATGCTCTTCTCATCAGGGACGTCCTGCTTGGCAAAGCGGGCGAGCTTCTGGAACAACTTGTCGTAGTCGTAGACAGACAAAGAGCCTTGCTTCAAATTGCAGAATTCCTCACGCTTACTTTCAACCACGCTCTGCGGAATATGATGAGCTCGGAAATCCTTGTACTGCTGGAACCATTCTGCAGCTTGATCTTTGAGTTAGAAGGAAGCGAACTTAACAAAGTCCTCAGGCCTGACGTTACTGCACTCGAAATGCTTGCACAGATCCACAAGCCAATCGTCAGCATCGGTTGCCTCAACACAATTGCTGAAAGTCTTTGGCCCATTAGCAAGGAACTGGTTGAGTGTAGCAAAGTGATTCTGATTGTTGCCTTGATTCCCTTGGTTTCCTTGATTGCGCCCTTGAAGAATTTGCATGATCAACTGTGTGTTTGCATTGGTTGCGGCCATCACAGCTTGCCATGCCTCTGGAGGAGGTGGAGGTGGTGGCGGATCAGGATTCGGAGTCGTGCGCGTTGGACGAGCCATCCTAAAGAGGTTGACCACCATTAGCACATTGATAGACAATATTGAAGCTGAATCCAACGGAATGAAAATAGCAACATATAGTCTTCACATCTGAACAAAATGAACGAATGCATTCCTCTTGAAATGGTCACATATCCATAAATTGAGAAGCCACGTAGAATTAAGGTAGAGAAATAATTCAACAAGGTACGGATCAAGAACGAATAATCGGTAAGAAATCCCAATCTCAAACCAATATCCGTGGAAGAAGAACTAGAGCTACTAGAATTCCCACCTATGAAACTCCCGAACCTTTCCGGTTATGCAATCAGGTGTTGGGGATACAGGGGAAGCATAATATCTCACCCAAACTAGCAAATTCTACATCCAGCTGTATCCATCCTTCAACACATAACCAAGAAACCTTCGGAAACCATCTACCTCAACCTTCGAAAAGCATCCGTTATACAAGTTATGGTGATACTCCCGAACTCCCGCCCCAGTACTGGGTGGCGTCGAGGTTATCTCACCAACGAACTGCATAAAAGAGATTTTTGATGTCGGCGTACTAAACTCAGGTATTCCAGAATTGCAACGATAAAATTATGATGACAATACCTCAGAGCTCAACTCCCCGGAACACTTCCACTAAACCCCTGACAGGAGGCACCAAGACAATGTTCTCATCATAAAACCATCGGAACGATTCCAAGATACCCGCGTGATCCTAAATTTTTTTTAGTGAAATTTGAGAAGAGAAGAGTCAAAACTCTACGTCAGGATGCCTTACCAGAGCGATGAGGAGACTGGGAAGTAAAAAGAATTCCTAAACTCTCCGTTATATAATTCCTAAAGACTCAAAACATTTTTTCTAGACACAACTCGGCCGCTAAAAACGATCAAGCAATGGGGCTCCTAAGGTCGGGGAAGGCTCTGATTACCAACTTATAACACCCTCGATGCGACTATAGCTCCCACGTGTCGAGGCACGACTTAGAGACATAATCGCATTGAAGGCATATGTCGCAAGTTAGGCAATCTTCACAACATCCCATGTAATATAAATAATAAAGGGGAGATAACATAGTTGGCTTACACTCGCCACGTCAATCAAGGTACATAAATAACATTACATCATCCAAACACTCATGGCCTGACTACGGCGCCAAAATAAAAGATAACCCAACATGCGACACGGTCCCAATCACCCCCAACTGGGCACCACTACTGATCATCAGGAAAGGAAACATAGTAACGTTGAGAGTCTTTGTCGAACTCCCACTTGAGCTCATACGCGTCTCCTGGAGCGGAATCATCTGGCCCTGCATCCGGTGTAATAGTAATCTGTGAGCCACAGGGACTCAGCAATCTCGCACCCTCGCGATCAAGACTATTTAAGCTTATAGGTAAGGCAAGGTAAAAATGTGGAGCTGCAGCAAGCGACTAGCAAATATGGTGGCTAACTTATTCGCAAAAGAGGGCGAGAAGAGGAGGCAAGCACGAGCGAGAAACTAGAGAAAAACCTGCGCAAACATTACTCCAACACCGTGTCCACTTCCCGGACTCCGCCGAGAAGAGACCATCACGGTAACACACTTGGTTGATTCATTTTAATTAAATTAAGGTTCAAGTTATCTACATCCGGACATTAACAAATTCCCATCTGCCCATAACTGCAGGCACGGCTTTCGAAAGTTCAAATCCCTGCAGGGGAGTCCCAACTTAGCCCATGACAAGCTCTCATGGTCAACGAAGGAATAGACCTCCTCCCAAGACGTTCTGATCAGACTCGGTATCTCAGTTACTCAAGACACTTCGACAGGTTAAAACAAATCCAGCAACACCGCCCGAATGTGCCGACAAATCCCGATAGGAGCTGCACATATATCTTTCTCAGGGCACACTCAGATGACCACTACGTACAACTAAAACCAACCCTCAAGTTGCCCCGAGGTGGCGCTGCAAGTGGCTCTATTTGGACCAACACCCAGAGGGAGCACTGGCCCGGGGGGGTTAAAATAAGATGACCCTTGGGCTCCGGAAACCCAAGGGAAAAAGAGGCTAGGTGGAAAATGGTAAGACCAATGTTGGGCATTGCTGGAAAAGCTTTAAGCAAGGCGAAATATCAAGGGGTTCCCATTATACCCAACCGCGTAAGGAACGCAAAATCCAGGAACAAAACACCGATATGACGGAAACTAGGGCGGCAAGAGTGGAACAAAACACTAGGCGAGAGGCCGAGCCTTCCACCCTTTACCAAGTATATAGATGCATTAAGATAGCAAGATAATATAATGATATCCCAACAAGTAAAATAAATATTCCAACAAGGAACGGCCTCCAATCTTCACCTGCAACTAGCAACGCTATAAGAGGGGTTGAGCAAAGCGGTAACATAGCCAATCAACGGTTTGCTAGGACATGGTGGGTTAGAGGTTTGACATGGCAATTTGTGAGGCTTGAAATCAAGTGGTAGGCATCATAGCATTGGCATAGCAAAGAGCGAGCAAACTAGCATAGCAAAGATAGTAGTGATTTCGAGGGTATAATCATCTTGCCTGCACAGTTGTCAGAGTTGACTGGATCCTCGAAAGCAAACTCAACGGGCTCCTCGTTAGCGAACTCGTCTCCCGGATCTACCCAAACAAGACAAACAAGCAACAAGGACACAATCAACCACGTGCAAGACCAAGCAATACGGTGCAAAGATGATATGCTATGCGGGATGCGATGCGAGATGCAAAATGCAAGATATGACAGGAAATGCATGAACCTGGCCTCAACTTGGAAATCCAAGTGTGCCACTGGAAAGATGAGATGAAATCGCTTGAAAACGATATAAAGAACGCCGGAGTCGGAGTTACGGTTTGGAAATGGCAAGCGATTCAAATATGACACCGGTCTGCGATTTACAGCAAGTAGCCAACTAAATGCAATGAGATGAACACGCTACAGCAACCAAACATGACAACTAAATACATGGCAGGGATGCACACAAGATTCTTAATAGAAGTCTAGCACTGAGATACGGCCAGTTCATCCATTAACAGGTTCAAACAAGCATGGCAAAAATGCATATGGCAAACAGATCTCAGACTTAGTGAAATTAACACTTGTCTGGAATTTCAGATCAGGTAGCCCTCTTCGGAGCCACAAAACTACATGTTACAGGACCTGAACATGGCAAAGTAAAGCATGGCCTGGACCTACTCAAAGAGCTTAACAAAAGTCCCTTAGTGACCTTGAGCAAAAAGGGATCAGAAAATACAATTGGAAGCACGTGAATATAGCAAAAACATAATCAGTTTTCAGACTTAGTGAAAACTGACACATGCTGAAATATAACTCAAGTAGGCATGTTTACGAGCTTGATGCACTCACTACGGTGCAAGTCATGGCAAGACAAGCATACACCCATCAAGAAGGCACAAAATGCAAGCTAGACATGGCAAGAACAATAGCATAGCATGCACGGATCAACTACAACATCACCGGCAAAATTGCAAACAAGTTGACAATCTGCCCAGATTTTTTTGAGGAATTAGTGACAGTGGGAGAGGCTCCCACTGACTTTGTATTACTCACAACAGAATAGTTACATTTGTGTTACATAGGGTTCTTAGGCCCCCCGGCCATGATTGATACAAAAGCTAGCTGCCCAAACTAACAATGAAATCAGAGAGGAAAGGATGAACCTTCTCAGGACAGTTGTGAGTCACCAAACCCAGCAGATGTTTGAATCTAGCTAACCATGCCCCGAACGAATGCGGGATCCCCCTGAAATGTTGGTTGTTCCTTTCCATCCACATGCTCCAAGCAGCAAGCAAGAAGATGTCCATGAATAGCGGCCGACGCCAGTCATCTCTACCACCATGCAAGATGGCAAGCCTGTTGGTACCCCCTGGCCACGTCAGACCAATCCTACTCCAGCATTGTTGGGCAAAAGGGCACGTGAAGAAGAGATGTTCCACGGTTTCCTCGGGTGGGTTTTGGCAGAGCATGCAAGTATAGTTGCCCCCATCCACATTATAGTGCCGCCGCTTCAGCATATTCCTCGTGTTCAACCGATCTACCATAAGCAGCCACCCAAACATCTTGAACTTGATCGGGCATTTGGATTTCCATAGCCATCCAAAGGCCTCATCAGCCATTACCTGCCTGAAGCAGTGGATATAGTATTTCTTAGACGAGTATCGTCCCAGGTCACAGACCCAAGTATCAACCGATCCACTGTCCAGACCGACGTGTGCGGACCCTTGCTGTATCTCTCTGATCTCTTACCTGGCCTGGATCGAAAGAGGCAGACTGAAGATCGCAGCAGGATCAGTGGATCTGAGGATCTTGGCAACAGAATCATCCTCATTCAGAGCATATGAGAATGGCCGCGGATGCGTATCCATCAATGCGGAGGCTGGGTCCCCAAACCAGACATCCTTCTAGAATAGTGAGGTGCGACAATCTCCGGGAACGACCCTGGTGATCCCACGGAAGATTCCACTGAGCTGCATTACATCTTTCCACCAGAAGGAACCCACTGGCTCGGTGGTGTGCGGCACCTTGTTCGGGTAGTACGTCTCCCAGATCAGCTGAACCCAGGGTACATCCTCACGATTGTAGAATTTGAACAAGTATTTTAGGAGAAGCGCGGTATTTTGTATTCTGACATCAATAACACCAAGGCCACCACACCGTTTCGGTCGACAGACAAGCTCCCATGCAGCAAGGGAGTTGGATTTGATCCCATCATCAGAATTTTTTGCCCATAGACAATAGCGGCGAAGTTTGTCCAGGTGTTCAACTATTTTTGGGTGTAGCTTGATCGTACACATTGCATATATCAACATGGAGGTGACCACCGAATTGACCAACGTTAGTTTGGCCCCCGACGACATCAGTGATAGGGCAGTGGAAGTTTTCCTCTCAACCGAATGAACTAATGGCATGAGATCAAGAACAGTCGGCCTCGTCGTCCCCATGGGAAGACCAAGGTATGTAAACGGCAGGGAACCAACCGAGCAACCAAACACTTCCGCCAACCCCCCGGCACGCTGGTGGTCAACGTTGATGGGTATGAGGGTCGATTTATGGAAGTTAATTTTGAGCCCTACCGAAGCCGCATAATCCTCCAAGATAAGTTTCATGCGGATTGCCTGTGTAGGACAAGCTTGCATAATCAAGATCGTGTCGTCAGCATACTGCACCACCGGGAAGTCACCTGCATTTTCACGTGGAATGGGAAGCTCTAGCAATCCCTGAGCATAAGCATCATTGATCGCAGCTTGTAGCAGATCAGCTGCAAGAACAAAGATTAGTGGCGAGAGAGGGTCACCCTGGCGTACTCCACATTTGCATTTGAATTTCCGGCCAGGAACGCCATTCAAGAGGACTGACGAAACTCCCGAGCCAAAAATCAGTTCCATCCACCCCAGCCACCTATCATCAAAACCCATATGTTTCATGATTTCCAACATGGGGGCATGCTCGATCGTGTCAAAGGCCTTAGCAAAGTCTAGTTTGAGCAATATGATCTCTCTCCCAGACGAGTGGCACTGATGAATGTACTCGTACGACCACACGAGACAATCCTGGATGGTCCTACCTTTGATAAACCCATACTGATTCCTGTGAATAATTTTTAGAATCACTTTCTGCAGTCGGTTCGCCAGGATCTTTGTAATGACTTTCAGACAACAGTTCAGTAAGGTGATTGGTCTGAAGTCATTAGCCGTCTCCGGAGAGAAATTTTTTGGAATCAAGGTGATATAACCCTCACTTATGCTAGTGATATCCAGACCACCTGCATGAAATGCGTGACAGAGATCATAGAAATCTGTCTTGATAATTTGCCAGCACTTCTTAAGGAAACAGCCATTAAACCCATCCGGGCCAGGTGCTCTGTCATTCGGCATTTCCTTAACAACAGCATCTATTTCATCATTAGAGAAGGGTGCGCTCAGCTGATCCAACCCATCAATCCTGCAGATGATCCTAGAAAGATCAAATTTCATGTTGGTAGGTTTAGAAGAACCCAAACGGTCCCTGTATGTATTGAACAGTACCCCCTCCTTGCCAACATGGTCATGTATTTCGACCTCCCCAACTCTGAGCATGGCAATAGTGTTGTGTGTGTACCTCTCTGTGGCCAAAGACTGAAAGAGCTTTGTGTTTTCATCGGCAAAACGAAAGTACCTGATCGTACACCTCTTTCGCCAGTACTCATTCTGGTTTTTGAGCAAGGCCTGTCGATGGTTTTTCAGTATCTTCCTGAAGTTTGACTCCTGAACATATAGGGGTCGTCTGTCCTCAAGTGCATCCATGTTTGCCAGAACCTCATTACTGATTTGAATCAGAACTTTAAGTTTGGAGACACCCTTACTCCAAGGCTTGAGATCATATCTCAGAATTTTAAGCTTTTTGCAAATTCGCGCCGCCGCATTGGGTGCGTGACATGATTTAGACCATGATCCAGCAACAACCTCCATGAACCCCTCATGATCTGTCCAAAAATTCTCAAACCTAAAAAGCCTGGACCGTGGGATGCTTGATTCAATCGTGACCACGCACAGAGTGTGATCAGACACTGGCTTCCCCAGGGGCAAGACCATTGTGTTAGGGTATTTGGTGGTCCAATCAGACGACGTGAAGAACCAATCTAACTGTTCGAGCAGAGGATCATCTTGCATGTTACTCCATGTGTATGCACGGCCTTTAACTGGTAGTTCCATTAGTGATTGTGTGCGGATGATCTCATTAAATAGTAGCATGTCCGCAGCGTTGCCACCTGACTTGTTTCTGTTATTCATGGAACGAATAAAGTTAAAGTCACCCAGAATTAACCAATTGTCGTCATCAGGGATATTAAGCTCAAAAAGCCAGTTTGTAAAGTCCAGTCTATGCTGACCAGAGCAGGGGCCATAAACATTGACTAGATTCCACGAATCATGTGACTGCGTGGCCACGAAAGAAATCCCAATGGCAAAAGAATCCACAAACCAAGATGTACCAGTAAAAACAGCACTATTCCAGATAATGATGAGGCCCCCAGAAGCCCCCACTGACGGTGCAAAAACAAATTTATCGAAGCGCTTAGGGCAGAAAGTCTTAATAAAAGCAGGATCGAAGGATTCCCATTTAGTTTCCTGGATACATAGCACAGAACAACTGCTAGTATCAATCGCATTCCTAATAGCCAAAAGTTTTTCATCAGAGTTTATGCCTCTGATGTTCCACGAGAGCACATTCCACGATTTATTCATCAGTCGGGAAGACTTCAGTGCTCAGCTTCCCCGGACGAGCTCTGATCATCTAGCAGCTTGTCACGGGAGATGGCTTCCGGAGGAATTCCACAGTTGCGCCCCATCTGTTGAAGATCCTCGATCGGCGTTGGTGGGGGGCAATCGGCAATGGGCACCTGCACAGGAGCAGCAGCCAAAGAAACATCATTGACAAAAGGAATGTCTCGAGGTTTCACCCTTGATTTTGAACGCCTTGCATCCGGAGCATGGTTGATTTTGAAGCCATCGTACTTGTTGGATCTATTGCTTTGTCTGACAGTGGTTGTGTCCAAGGGCACTAGCATGTTACGGTGTTGATTAGCATTGAACACAGAGGAAGACGCAAGCACCTGGAGCGCAGTAGTCTGGTCTGATGAAAGCACCATCTGAGTCTCCTCATCCGCTGAGATGAGCTGTGGAAGCGCCTTGAGGCCAGGAGATTGTTCCGGCAGCTCCCAATTCACAGCATTGAATCGAGCCCTGGGTTTAGGCGAAAGCATACCAGATGGGACAGTGACTCTCCCCCACTGAAGTGCAGAAGCAAAGATCCTTGAGAAGATGTCAGGTTCAGGCACCATACACTCAATCCACACTGCCGCCGCTCCATTAAGATGATTCTGAATAATCTGAAAGGGGTTGAGGGGCATCATCACAGGAGAATTGTGTTGCAGGGTGACAGTGGGCGTATAAATGCGTTTGAGCATGCCCCCAATCCAGAGCAAGAACTCATAATCAACTGCAACCTGAAGAAAAATAGAGTTTCCTCCAGCCCTGACGAACTCCCTCCTGGCTGCAGGACTGCCATTCACAAATCCATCAGCCAAAGCATCTACTGCTTGAAACTCCGAGTCAGATGACCAAATGTCAGATAAATTATCCTGCACATTATGCTCCGGGTCCACACCATCCATGAGGGACGGACCATCATACTGAAAGAAAGTCCTAAAGCTGAATCCAGTGTAGGGTGGAGGTACCACAGGCCACACACCCCACCCATTGTTATGAACATCATTAACTGGTTCAGGAGCATTCCAGGCCGCCGCATTCAAAGCATCCTGAGCAGCCATCTCATCAATTCTTGCTTGTTGCATGAGGGTATAGTAGGGAAGCTGGTATGGGTGTGGAGATGCATTCAAAAGTGGTGGGGTGTCCTCATTACCAACCAAGTTTGGTATAGTATTCCTGCCATTCAGAACATAAACTGGTACAGACCACGAACGAGCAAGACCCGGTAGTAAACCAACCCTAGTAATGACCAGACTATGCGGCACCTCCGCAACATCTTTGATATGGCATTTAACAAGGACTCTGGCCTTGTTCTGACCCGGGCGGGGCCAGGCAAGCATTTTCCCAAAGTGTGAGACTGCCTTATGAACATAATGCTCTGTTTGGTAGTCCATTGGAAAAGCAAGAAACATGACCCAAGCTTCATATTCAAAATCAGACATACGCATATTGATGCTCTCATCATGCGAAACTAGTGAAAAAGGGGAATCCTCAGTCAAAGCATGCGGACCTTCTCTAATAGCAGCATCTCTACTCTCCATATCCGCAAACACAACACATCCAATCCCCAGCGGGTAAACAAAGTCATCTAGCAGTTCATACTCTAAATCTCCAACAATAATGCGGCAGACCTCAGCTAGCCATAACTCCTTCTGATGATCAGGGACCGGAGGGTTGACGGAGACAATGGCGTGACCCGGTGAGCCGGCCCGCGATCAAAGGTGGATCCGTCTGGAGCGAAGGCGAAGGGGCTCACGGGGAAGTTCGCCATGGATGACGAAGCCGGGGACTGCTTGAGAGATCTCGCTGGAGCAGGGGATGGAGATTTCTTGCTGAGAGCTGATGGGGAGAAGAGTCGAGATGGCGGAGGCGTGGGTGTAGAACTCGAGGAGAGCGTCGTAACACTCGATTGGGGTTTTTGGCAGGCAGAATTGACTACACCCTGACCGGGTAGGCGTATCGTCAAGCAATGGGGGTTAGCCACGTCCGTGTGGAACGGGATTATCTGTTGCCGTTTCGAAAGGCAACCACCATGCGGATCCCCAATAGCACGGGCCATACCAACATCCACAGAGATACCTACCTGATTCACCCGCGGCAGCCCGAGGCAAGATCCTCTTCGATTGTGGTAGATTTTTCTTTTTCCAAGCCCATCGGGGTAGAGAGGCACAAGCCGGAAGCTTACGTGACTTGTGGCCCAAACGATGACATAGAGGGCAGCGACGAAGCCCAGGACAAAGCCTGGTTATGTGGTTAACTGCAGAACATGCATTACACTGAAGGCCCAAAGGGTCCGGGCCTACTCTGCATGGCACATGCTTGTGAGCATCAGTACGTGTAGTCGTGCAGGCACATGTCCCAGAAATATCCCCACAACCTTGACAAAATATTCCAGTGCACGAATCATCAACATGGCCGAGACAATCACAGAGAGAACAATGCAAAAGTCTTTTGTAAATGTATTCCTTGGTGGGGACTGAAGTGATTTGCACCAGAAGCTTAACACTATCATTATCATAACCGGCCTGCCAGCCATCGAGAATAGCAAATAATTTCTCATCCGGAATTGAATCCCATAATCCCATAATATATCCTTCCCCATGAAAAGATGGCAACCTTCCAGGAATATCGTGAGAAATAGGCATAGATATGGAACCAATCCGAAAAGAATCCTTAGAATCCGGAGATGAAAAACTACCAAAGAAGATCCGATCTGAAGGCTCGCCGGAATGCAAGTCCGTCGGCGGCGGAATGAAACCCAAATTCTGTAGAACTGGTAATGAGGCGGGATCCAGTGGTAATTTAGTCTGATTAGAGAGCCATTTAGATCTGATCGCTGGGCCAGGTGATGAAGCCAGACCAGTTAGCTCAGAATCAGCGTGCCAAGAATGAAGTAGTGGACGAGAAACCCCAGATCGATGAAGGTGAAAATGGCAGATAAAGTCCGGCCAAATTCGGTCTCTCAATCCAAAAATGAAATGTCCCACACGATTTGAGGCCACTGAGAATCGAAAATGCCGATCACCCAAACGCAAGACATTAAAACTGGCAGCAAGACCTCCAATACATGACTGAAGGGCCATACCCACCGAATCCACCGAGAGGGGAAAAGAGGCTGAAGAGAAGGAAACTTCAAGGAAGAATTCCTTGGAGCCGGGGTTGGGGACGAAGTGGACCGTAGATCCAAACCTAGCACGCACCTGTGCTTCAACCTTGAGGCCGGGGGAGAAATCCCAGTGGAGAAGGCCGTCCATTGGGGTCGTCGAGAGGCGATCGTAGGGTTAGACCCTAGAATCGCCATGGGAGTCGCCTGAGGTGGGTGGAGGAGGGAATCTGCCCAGATTCACAAAGTAGCAAAAGTAGAGCTCGATTGACTCAAGCTAGGGTGCTCCATAATTGCAAACAAAGACATGGATGGATAGAGCACTGCAATATTAACAAAACATCCTTACTGAACATCCTCAAAAGAGGCACGGATCACTAGGAAACAACATGAACATATGGCAACATGAGATAAACAGCTCCAGGACTTAGTGAAATTACTAAGTCCCTGAAAACAGACTTAGCAAGTGCACCACTTTGCAAGCTTGCACAAGTCACCACACACATCACAAAAATACATGGGTTGCATCTCAGGAAAGATGATAAAACCCTTAACAAAACACATGTAGAACTCATGGGCATAGCATGCACACATTAATCATGGCAAAAATGACAAAAGTGCTAAACGAAGTAACAAATCTGGCAATTAACTCAAGTAGCCCTCTTCTAACAGCATTTCGGGCATCAAGATGAGCTCAAATGAAAATGATGCAATGGAATGAAATGATGTACTCTCTGAGATGAACATTTTGATATGCTATATGCATAAATCGGAGGTACAGATGCAAAGTTATGGAGCTACGAACATGAGCATATGGACTGGAAATATCAGGGACTTAGAAAAAAACAACCCTCAGATCTAGGGTTTGCCGGCGCGCGAACCGAGGCAGCGGCGGGCACTGTTCACGACCGGTGGATCCGAGGTCAGCGGCGGCCAGCGAGGCGAGGCCGGAGAGGGGCGACGGCGGCGAGCTCCTGCGGCGGCGGCGAGGCGGCGGCTCGGGGCGGCCGCGGGCGGCGACCGGCCGGGCGGCGGGCAGCAGGCGGCGCGCGCGTGCCGGCGGGGAGGCGGCAGCGGCTTGGTGGCGGCGCAGGGAG
>NC_041380.1:108346768-108365719 GCF_002162155.2 Triticum dicoccoides | reverse complement strand
AGGCATA
This sequence comes from Triticum dicoccoides, assembly GCF_002162155.2. Classification (NCBI taxonomy): domain Eukaryota; kingdom Viridiplantae; phylum Streptophyta; class Magnoliopsida; order Poales; family Poaceae; genus Triticum; species Triticum dicoccoides. Next base: position 108,365,712 of record NC_041380.1, on the reverse strand, counting down.
GAGGGAGCTAGGAGAGTCCAAATGAGGTGCGGTTTTCGGCCACGCGATCGTGATCGAACGCTCTAGATGATGGAGCAGAGTTTGGTGGGTTTTGGGCCAAATTGCTGGGGTGTTGGGCTGCAACACACACGAGGCCTTTTTGGTCCCTCGGTTAACCGTTGGAGTATCAAACGAAGTCCAAATGATACGAAACTTGACAGGCGGTCTACCGGTAGTAAACCAAGGCCGCTTGGCAAGTCTCGGTCCAATCCGGAAATGTTTAATCCCCACACACGAAAGAAAGCTAGAAATGACCACCAGAGGAGAAGGTAGCGCCGGAATGCAAAACGGACAACGGGGAAAAAGCTCGAATGCAAGAGACGAAAACGTATGCGAATGCAATGCACATGATGACATGATATGAGATGCATGACAACGACAACAACACACTGAGACAAAGACCCGAACCCGAGATAATAAATTAACTTAACGCCGGAAACGACAAGAGTTGGAGTACAAATAGGGAAAGTTACATCCGGGGTGTTACAGTAGGACAAAAGATGTCATGCAAGTTCTTTTATATAAGCACGTATGACTATATTCGGAATACATGCCTACATTACATTGACGAATTGGAGCTAGTTCTGTGTCACCCTATGTTATGACTATTACATGATGAACCACATCCGGCATAATTATCCATCATTGATCCAATGCCTACGAGCTTTCCATATACTGGTTTACGCTTATTTACTTTCCCGTTGCTATTTTACAATCACTACAAAATACCAAAAACATTACTTTGCTTTCATTACTCTTTTGTTACCGTTACCATCACTATCATATTACTTTGCTACTAAACACTTTGCTACAGATACTAAGTTTCCAGGTGTGGTTGAATTGACAACTCAGCTGCTAATACTTGAGAATATTCTTTGGCTCCCCTATACTTGTGGGTCATCAATGAGCCCCTCATAAGTCTCCTCATAATTTTCTGAAAAATTCTGAAAATTTTAGTAACTTCAAAATAAAAGTAAACCAAACTCAATAATATTGATAGCAACTACTCCTACAAGTGCCTAGGGCCTATATCATGCATCAAAACTACTTTTGACCATATAAATTTGACATGCAAGCTCAAGAACAGGGTCACCTAAGCAGCAAAAATTTGCAATGAATAAAGCACTAGAACAAAAACTAATCGGACCAATGGAGGAGTCACATACCAAGGAACAATCTCCCCAAGTAGTTTTGTGAGAGGTGCTTTGAGCATGGAGATCGAAAATGGCAGCAAAATGAGCTAGAACTTGGGTTTGAGCTTTTTATTCGTGTTTGTGAGAGGGAGAAGAAGTGTATGGGTGAAAGGATAAGTGGAGGAGGGCCACCGTGGGCCCACGAGGCAGGGGGCGCGCCCTGGGGGTAGGGCGTGCCCTCCACCCTCGTGGGCAGGTGGTTGACCCCCCTGCTGTGTTCTCAGTGCCAAATATTCTCAAATATTCTGGAAAAAATCATATTTAAATTTCAGGGCATTTGGAGAACTTTTATTTTTGAGGTATTTTATATTGCACGGATAATCAGATAACAGACAGAAAAATATTTGTTTTTATTTTATTTAATATAAATAACAGAAAGTAAAAGTGGGGTACAGAAGGTTGTGCCTTCTAGTTTCATCCATCTCATGATCATCAAAAGGAATCCACTAACAAGCTTGATCAAGTCTTGTTAACGAACTCATTCTGAATTACATGGAACCGGAGAAATTTCGAATAACACTATGTTACCTCAACGGGGATATGCACATCCCCAATAATAAGAATATCATATTTCTTCTTGACAGTGGGAGGAGGAAATTCAAAACCTCCAAATATAATCGATGGCATTTTTCCAATAGAGTTGATACTATGAACTTGAGGTTGTTTCCTTGGAAAGTGTACCGTATGCTCATTACCACTAACATGAAAAGTGACATTGCCTTTAGTGCAATCAATAACAGCCCCTGCAATATTCAAAAAGGGTCTTCCAAGAATAATAGACATACTATCGTCCTCGGGAATATCAAGAATAACAAAGTCCATTAAAATAGTAACATTTGCAACTACAACAGGCACATCCTCACAAATACCGATAGGTATAGCATTTGATTTATTAGCCATTTGCAAAGATATTTCAGTAGGTGTCAACTTATTCAAATCAAGTCTATGATATAAAGAGAGAGACATAACACTAAGACCGGCTCCAAGATCACATAAAGCAGTTTTAACATAGTTTCTTTTAATGGAGCATGGTATAGTGGGTACTCCTGGATCTCCAACTTTCTTTGGTATTCCACCCTTAAAAGTAAAATTAGCAAGCATGGTGGAAATTTCAGCTTCTGGTATCTTTCTTTTATTTGTAACAATATCTTTCATGTAATTAGCATAAGGATTCATTTTGAGCATATCAGTTAATCGCATACGCAAAAACATAGGTCTAATCATTTCAGCAAAGCACTCAAAATCCTCATCATCCTTTTTCTTGGATGGTTTGGGAGGAAAAGGCATGGGTTTCTGAACCCAAGGCTCTCTTTCTTTACCATGTTTCCTAGCAACAAAGTCTTTCTTATCATAACGTTGATTCTTTGATTGTGGGTTATCAAGATCAACAACAGGTTCAATTTCTATATCATTATCATTACTAGGTTGATCATCATCATGAACATTATTATTAGCATTATCACTAGTTTCAGGTTCATTACCAAATTGAGTTTCAGCATCAGAAATAGAAATATCATTTGGATTCTCAGGTGTTTCAACAATAGGGTCACTAGAAGCATGCAAAGTCTTATCATTTTTCTTTTTCTTCTTTTTAGAAGGACTAGGTGCATCTATATTATTTCTTTGAGAATCTTGCTCAATTCTCTTAGGGTGGCCTTCAGGATACAAAGGTTCCTGAGTCATTCTACCAGTTCTAGTAGCCACTCTAACACCATTATCATTATCCTTACTATTCAATTCATTGAGCAAATCATTTTGAGCTTTAAGTACTTTTTCTACTTGAGTGGTAACCATAGAAGCATGTTTACTAATAAGTTTAAGTTCACCTTTAACATTAGCCATATAATCACCCAAGTGTTCAAGCATATTTGAATTGTATTTCAATTGTCTACCAAAATAAGCATTAAAGTCTTCTTTCTTAGCCATAAATTTATCAAACTCATCTAAGCATGGGCTAGCAAATTTAGTAAATGGGATTTCAGCTTTATCATATCTATAGAGAGAATTTACCTTTACTACATGTGCGGGTTATCAAGACCATGAGTTTCTTCAATAGGTAAAGGATTAAGTTTATATGTTTCTTCAACAGGAAGTAAATTAAGACCATGTATTTCTTCAATAGGAGGTAAATTCTTAACATCTTCAGCTTTAATACCTTTTTCTTTCATAGATTTCTTTGCCTCTTGCATATCTTCAGGACTGAGAAATAGAATACCCCTCTTCTTCGGAGTTGGTTTAGGAATAGGCTCAGGAATTGGCTCTAGAGGTGTCCAATTATTTTCATTTGTCAACATATTATTCAATAGAATTTCAGCTTCATCCGGTGTTCTTTCCCTGAAAACAAAACCAGCACAACTATCCAGGTAATCTCTGGAGGCATCGGTTAGTCCATTATAAAAGATATCAAGTATTTCATTTGTCTTAAGAGGATGATCAGGCAAAGCATTAAGTATTTGGAGAAGCCTCCCCCAATCTTGTGGGAGACTCTCTTCTTCAATTTGCACAAAATTATATATATCCCTTAAAGCAGCTTGTTTCTTATGAGCATGGAAATATTTAGCAAAGAAGTAATAAATCATATCCTGGGGACTACGCACATAACCAGGATCAAGAGAATTAAACCATATCTTAGCATCACCCTTTAATGAGAAAGGAAATATTTTATGGATATAAAAGTAGCGAGTTCTCTCATCTTTAGTAAACAGGGTAGCTATATCATTTAATTTAGTAAGATGTGCCACAACAGTTTCAGATTCATAACCATGAAAAGGATCAGATTCAACAAAGTAATTATATCAGGATCAACAGAGAATTCATAATCCTTATCAGTAACAAAGAAAGGTGAAGTAGCAAAAGCAGGGTCAGGTTTCATTCTAGCATTTAGAGATTGCTTACTCCATTTAGCTAATAACCTTTTGAGTTCATTTCTATTTTGCAAGCTAAAATAGTTAAAGAAGCTTCCTGATCAAAAACATAACCCTTAGGAATAACAAGTGATTCTTCATCATCACTTTCATCAGTATCATCAGATTCAATATTTTCAATTTCTCTAGCCCTAGCAAGTTGTTCATCAAGAAAATCACTAAGTGGCATAGTAGTATCAGGCATAGAGGTAGTTTCATCATAAGTATCATGCATAGCAGAAGTGGCATCATCAATAACATGCGACATATCAGAACGAATAGTAGAAGCAGGTGTAGGTGTCGCAAGCTTACTCAAAACAGAAGGTGAATCAAGTGCAGAGCTAGATGGCAGTTCCTTACCTCCCCTCGTAGTTGAGGGATAGATCTTGGTTTTTGGATCTCTCAAGTTCTTCATAATGATAAGCAGATATATATCCCAAGTGACACAAAGAATAGAGCTATGGTCCCCGGCAACGGCGCCAGAAAATAGTCTTGCTAACCCACAAGTATAGGGGATCGCAACAGTTTTCGAGGGTAGAGTATTCAACCCAAATTTATTGATTCGACACAAGGGGAGCCAAAGAATATTCTCAAGTATTAGCAGCTGAGTTGTCAATTCAACCACACCTGGAAACTTAATATCCGCAGCAAAGTGTTTAGTAGCAAAGTAATATGATAGTAGTGATAACGGTAACAAAAGGTAACAATAGTAAAAGTAATGTTTTTGGTATTTTGTAGTGATGATAGTAATAGCAACGGAAAAGTAAATTAGCGGAGAACAATATATGGAAAGCTCGTAGGCAATGGATCACTGATGGAGAATTATCCGGATGCGGTTCATCATGTAACAGTCATAACCTAGGGTGACACAGAACTAGCTCCAGTTCATTGATATAATGTAGGCATGTATTCCGAATATAGTCATACGTGCTTATGGAAAAGAACTTGCATGACATCTTTTGTCCTACCCTCCCGTGGCAGCTGGGTCCTTATGGAAACTAAGGGATATTAAGGCCTCCTTTTAATATAGAACCGGAACAAAGCATTAACACATAGTGAATACATGAACTCCTCAAACTACGATCATCACCAGTAAGTATCCCAATTATTGTCACTTCAGGGTTAACGGATCATAACACATAATAGGTGACTATAGACTTGCAAGATAGGATCAAGAACACTCATATATTGATGAAAACATAATAGGTTCAGATCTGAAATCATGGCACTCGGGCCCTAGTGACAAGCATTAAGCATAGCAAAGTCATAGCAACATCAATCTCAGAACATAGTGGACACTAGGGATCAAACCCTAACAAAACTAACTCGATTACATGATAGATCTCATCCAACCCATCACCGTCCAGCAAGCCTATGATGGAATTACTCACGCACGGCGGTGAGCATCATGAAATTGGTGATGGGGGATGGTTGGTGATGACGATGGTGACGGATTCCCCTCTTCGGAGCCCCGAACGGACTCCAGATCAGCCCTCCCGGGAGGTTTTAGGGCTTGGCGGCGGATCCGTATCGTAAAACGCGGTGATTTCTTCTCTGTGATTTTTTCTCCCTGAAACTCAATATATGGAGTTGGAGTTGGAGTCGGAGAGGCAACAGGGGGCCCATGATGACCCACAAGTATAGGGGATCTATCGTGGTCCTTTCGATAAGTAAGAGTGTCGAACCCAATGAGGAGCAGAAGGAAATGATAAGCGGTTTCCAGCAAGGTATTCTCTGCAAGTACTGAAATAAGTGGTAACAGATAGTTTTGTGATAGGATAGTTTGTAACGAGCAACAAGTAACAAAAGTAAATAAAGTGCAGCAAGGTGGCCCAATCCTTTTTTAGCAAAGGATAAGCCTGGACAAACTCTTATATGATGTAAAGCGCTGCCGAGGACACATGGGAATATCGTCAAGCTAGTTTTCATCACGTTCATATGATTCGCGTTCGGTACTTTGATAATTTGGTATGTGGGTGGACCGGTGCTTGGGTGTTGTCCTTACTTGGACGAGCATCCCACTTATGATTAACCTCTATTGCAAGCATCCGCAAATACAACAAAAGTATTAAGGTAAACCTAACCATAGCATGAAACATACGGATCCAATTCAGCCCCTTACGAAGCAACGCATAAACTAGGGTTTAAGCTTCTGTCACTCTAGCAACCCATCATCTACTTATTACTTCCCAATGCCTTCCTCTAGGCCCAAATAATGGTGAAGTGTCATGTAGTCGACGTTCACATAACACCACTAGAGGAGAGACAACATACATCTCATCAAAATATCAAACGGATACCAAATTCACATGACTACTACTAGCAAGACTTCTCCCATGTCCTCAAGAACAAAAGTAACTACTCACAAAGCATAAACATGTTCATAATCAGAGGGGTATTAATATGCATATAGGATCTAAACATATGATCTTCCACCGATTAAACCAACTAGCATCAGCTACAAGGAGTAATTAACACTTCTAGCAACCTACTAGCACCAATCCCGTACTTGGAGACAAGAATTGGATACAAGAGATGAACTAGGGTTTTGAGATGAGATGGCGTTGATGAAGATGTTGATGCAGATTGCCCTCTCCCGATGAGAGGAGCGTTGGTGATGACGATGGCGATGATTTCCCCCTCCGGAAGGGAAGTTTCCCCGGCAGAACAGCTCCCCCAGAACCCTAGATTGGTTCCACCAAGGTTCCGCCTCGTGGCGGCGGAGTTTCGTCCGAGAAGATGGCTTATGATTTTTTTCCCATCGAAAGACTCCATATAGCAGAAGATGGCCACCGGAGGGCCACCAGGGGACCCACGAGGTAGGGGGGCGCGCCCAGGGGGGTAGGGCGCGCCCCCACCCTCGTGGGAAGGGTGTGGCCCCCTTGGTGAGGTTCTTGCGCTCAGTATTTTTTATATATTTGGAAAACATCATCTGTGAAGTTTCAGGACTTTTGGAGCTGTGCAGAATAGGTCTCTAATATTTGCTCCTTCTCCAGCCCAGAATCCCAGCTGCCGGCATTCTCCCTCTTTATGTAAACCTTGTTAAATAAGAGATAATAGGCATAAGTATTGTGACATAATGTGTAATAACAGCCCATAATGCAATAACTATTGATATAAAAGCATGATGCAAAATGGACGTATCAACTCCCCCAAGCTTAGACCTCGCTTGTCCTCAAGAGAAAAGCCGAAATCAAAAAATATGTCCACATATTTAGAGATAGAGGTGTCGATAAAAATAAAATACGGACATGAGGGCATCATGATCATTCTTAGAACAGCAACTTCTAATTCTTTGTCATATAATATCTGATGCTAGAGTAATAATTCAATCACAATATCAAGTATGAATCGTAAACTTCATTGAAAACTAACAAACTACAATCTCGGTCATTGAAGCAATTGCAATTTATCATAACATAGGAAAGAGTCAATGTATAAGAGCTTTTCAGCAAGTCCACATACTCAACTATCATATAATCTTTCACAATTGCTAACACTCACGCAATACTTATGGGTATGGAGTTTTAATCGGACACAGAGAAAGATAGGTGCTTATAGTTTTGCCTCCCAACATTTTACCTCAAGGGTAATGTTAATAGTAATAGTTCATGAAAACTCACATCCAATTAGCCATATATACTAGGATCTTTCCAACATATTGTGCTTGCCAAAGGATAAAATGTAAAAAGGAAGGGTGAAGATCACCATGACTCTTATGCAATGTAGGAGATAAAAGTAAAAGATAGGCCCTTCGCAGAGGGAAGCAGAGGTTGTCATGTGCTTTTATGGGTTGGATGCACAAAATCTTAATGCGAAAGAACATCACTTTATATTTCCACTTGTGATATGGACCTTTATTTTGTAGTCTGTCGCTTTTATTACTTCCATATCACACGCTCGTATAAAGCTTATTTCCTCCACACCAATCAATCATACATATTTAGAGAGCAATTTTTATTGCTTGCACCGATGACAACTTACTTGATGGATCTTACTCAATCCATAGGTAGGTATGGTGGACTCTTATGGCAAAACTGGTTTAAGGGTATTTGGAAGCACAAGTAGTATCTCTACTTGGTGCAAATGAATTTGGCTAGCATGAGGGGGAAAGGCAAGCTCATCATGTTGGAAGATCCAAGACAATATAATTTATCTCAGATGTAAGAAAACATAACCCATTATGTTGTCTTCCTTGTCCAATGTCAACTCTTTAGCATGTCATATTTTAATGAGTGCTCACAATCATAAAAGATGTCCAAGATAGTATATTTATATGTGAAGACCTCTCTTTCTTTATTACTTCCTATTAATGACCAAAATTGTGTTTGTCAACCCTCAATAACTTTTATTCATCATACTCTTTCTATGTGAGCTCATTACTCTCCATAAGACTCACATGATCTCTTTGTTTCTTTCTCTTTTCTTTTATTCCTTTAGGATCATGGCAAAATAATCAATCCCTTGACCCAACACTAATCTTTATTATATAGCTCACAGACTCGATTACATAGAAGGATAATAAAGCAAAACTCACAACTAGATCATACTAAGAACTTTTATTCTACTAGATCCAGATACTGCCAAAAGGATCGAACTAAGAAAAACGGTAAAGATAAAGTGATGGAGATACGATACCGGGGCACTCCCCCAAGCTTGGCAGTTGCCAAGTGGAGTGCCCATACCAGATACTCAATTCTTCTTTGTTGGTGGAGACGGTGGTGATTTTGTTGATGGTACAGGCTTCTTCCTTAATTTATGTTTGAGGACGGAATTTTGGTCCCTTAGGTCCTCGATCTCCTATTCCAGGCTCAATATCTTTTTGCATAGTTCCTGCTTGTTCTCCTGCAAGAGGCGAAAAGGGATAAACTCGATCTTAGGTTTCTTTACTCTATCCGGGAGACTTGACCTTTTGAACTCCACATGCATGTCCCCAGGTTGAGGTAGTGGAACTTCATCTTCATCTGAGCTTGTCTCCTCCTTTCCCTTGGGTTCATAGTCCTCTTCTTCTTCCGTAGTCCAACCGCAATGCTCCACATCCCCATAGATCTTAGGATCTGCAAGGTAATCAGCCACGTAGCTTTCTCCTTCCGAATCCTGGGATGACATGTTACTCTGTCTGCATAAGGACAGCTCAAAACAAAGACAAGGGATTTTTGCGAGATACAGGACTCAAAACCCCCGGGAGATTATATAATGAATTTTTACCGACCAAAATACGTGTCGTGTACGAAAACAGAGTCCGGAGAGCACACGAGGTGCCCACGAGGTAGGGGGCGTGCCCAGTAGGGTAGGGCGCGCCCTCCACCCTCGTGGAGGCCTCGTGTCCTTCCCGGACTGCTGCTTATTTTTCTATTTTTCTAAATATTCCAAAACGGAGAAATATTGCCTTAAAAACTATTTTGGAGTCGGTTTACTTACCGTAGCACATACCTATTCCTTTTCAGAGTCTGAAACATTCCGGAAAGTGTCCCTTATGAATTCCTCCAGGGTTACGGTTTCAATAACATTGGTTTCAACATTTATGGGATTACCTGAGATATAATGTTTGATTCTTTGACAGTTCACCACCTTCGGATTTGTGCCTTCAAAGTTGTTGATTTTTATGGCACCGGAACGGTAGACCTCCTCGATAACGTAAGGACCTTCCCATTTAGAGAGAAGCTTTCCTGCAAAAAATCTTAAACGAGAGTTGTATAACAATACATAATCACCTACATTAAACTCATGCTTTTGTATCCTTTTGTCATGCCATCTTTTAACTTTTTCTTTAAACAACTTGGCATTTTTGTAGGCTTGGGTTCTCCATTCATCGAGTGAGCTAATATCAAATAACCTCTTTTCACTGGCAAGTTTAAAATCATAATTAAGTTCTTTAATAGCCCAATAAGCCTTGTGTTCTAGTTCGAGAGGTAAGTGACATGCTTTTCCGCATCATCAAGTTTCTTGGACCAATTCTTTCTAGACCTATTAACAGTCTTTTGCAAAATTAATTTGAGCTCTCTATTACTCAATTCTACTTGACCACTAGACTGAGGGTGATAAGGAGATGCAATTCTATGATTAACATCATATTTAGCAAGCATTTTACAGAAAGCACCATGAATAAAATGTGAACCACCATCAGTCATTAAATATCTAGGGACTCCAAAACTTGGAAAAATAACTTCTTTAAGCATTTTAATAGAGGTGTTATGATCAGCACTACTAGTTGAATAGCTTCCACCCACTTAGTAACATAATCAACAGCAACCAAAATATGTGTATAACCATTAGAGGAAGGAAAAGGTCCCATATAGTCAAAGCCCCAAACATCAAATAGTTCAATAACAAGTGAATAATTCATGGGCATTTCTTGATGTCTACTAATATTACCAATTCTTTGACATTCATCACAAGATAAGACAAACTTACGGGCATCCTTGAAGAGAGTAGGCCAATAAAAACCAGATTGCAGTACCTTATGTGCAGTTCTATCTCCAGCATGGTGTCCTCCATAAGCTTCGGAGTGACGCTTGCGTAGGATCTGTTCCTGTTCATGCTCAGGTACACAACGTCTAATAACACCATCTACTCCTTCTTTATAAAGATGTGGGTCATCCCAAAAGTAATGTCTCAAATCATAGAAGAACTTTTTCTTTTGCTGGTATGTGAAACTAGGTGGTATAAACTTAGCAACAATGTAATTAGCATAATTAGCATACCATGGAGCAGTATGAGAAGCATTTATGACATTTAAGTGCTCATCAAGAAAGCTATCATCAATAGGTAGTGGGTCATCAAGCACATTTTCTAACCTAGACAAGTTGTCTGCAACGGGGTTCTCAGCTCCTTTTCTATCAACAATATGCAAATCAAACTCTTGTAGTAAGAGAACCCATCTAATTAGTCTAGGTTTAGCATCTTTCTTTTCCATGAGATATTTAATAGCAGCATGATCAGTGTGAATAGTTACTTTAGAATCAACCATATAAGGTCTGAACTTATCACAAGCAAATACAACTGCTAAGAATTCTTTTTCAGTAGTAGCATAATTTCTTTGAGCATTGTCTAGGGTTTTACTAGCATATTGAATAACATTTAATTTTTTTATCAACTCTTTGTCCTAGAACAGCACCTACATCATAATCACTAGCATCACACATAATTTCAAAGGGTAAATTCCAATCAGGTGGCTGAACAATAGGTGCAGAAATTAATGCTTTCTTAAGTATTTCAAATGCTTCTACACAATCATCATCAAAGACAAATGGTATATCTTTTTGTAATAAATTAGGCAGAGGCCGAGAGATTTTTGAGAAGTCCTTAATGAACCTCCTATAAAAACCGGCATGACCAAGGAAACTTCTTATACCTTTGATGTCCTTCGGACATGGCATCTTTTCAATAGCATCAACCTTGGCTTTATCAACTTCAATACCTCTTTCAGAAACTTTATGCCCCAAGACAATACCTTCATTAACCATAAAGTGGCACTTTTCCCAATTCAAGACAAGATTAGTTTCTTCACATCTCTACAAAACTCGATCGAGGTTGTTCAAGCAGTCATCAAAAGAAGATCCATAGACGGAAAAGTCGTCCATGAAAACCTCACAAATCTTTTCACAGAAGTCAGAGAATATAGCCATCATGCATCTTTGAAAGGTAGCAGTTGCATTACATAAACCAAAAAGCATACGTCTATAAGCAAAAGTACCAAAAGGGCATGTAAAAGTAGTCTTTGATTGATCTTTGGCTGACACAGGTATTCGAGAGAAACCAGAATAACCATCTAGAAAGCAAAAAATGTGTATGTTCATATAATCTTTCTAGCATTTGATCGATAAAAGGTAACGGGTAATGATCTTTTTTAGTAGCCTTAATTTGCGGAAATCAATTACCATCCTATAACTTATAATAATTCTTTGAGGAATCAATTCATATTTATCATTTGGAACAACAGTATGTTGGAAATATGCCCTAGAGGAAATAATAAATTAGTTATTATTATATTTCCTTGTTCATGATAATCGTTTATTATCCATGCTATAATTGTATTGATAGGAAACTCAGATACATGTGTGGATACATAGACAACACCATGTCCCTAGTAAGCCTCTAGTTGACTAGCTCGTTGATCAATAGATGGTTACAGTTTCCTGACCATGGACATTGGATGTCATTGATAACGGGATCACATCATTAGGAGAATGATGTCATGGACAAAGACCCAATCCTAAGCCTAGCACAAGATCATGTAGTTCGTATGCTAAAGCTTTTCTAATGTCAAGTATCATTTCCTTAGACCATGAGATTGTGCAACTCCCGGATACCGTAGGAGTGCTTTGGGTGTGCCAAACGTCACAATGTAACTGGGTGGCTATAAAGGTACACTACAGGTATCTCCGAAAGTGTCTGTTGGGTTGGCACGAATCGAGACTGGGATTTGTCACTCCGTGTAAACGGAGAGGTATCTCTGGGCCCACTCGGTAGGACATCATCATAATGTGCACAATGTGATCAAGGAGTTGATCACGGGATGATGTGTTACGGAACGAGTAAAGAGACTTGCCGGTAACGAGATTGAACAAGGTATCGGGATACCGGCGATCGAATCTCGGGCAAGTGTCGTACCGATAGACAAAGGGAATTGTATACGGGATTGATTAAGTCCTTGACATCGTGGTTCATCCGATGAGATCATCGTGGAACATGTGGGAGCCAACATGGGTATCCAGATCCCGCTGTTGGTTATTGACCGGAGAGTCATCTCGGTCATGTCTGCATGTCTCCCGAACCCGTAGGGTTTACACACTTAAGGTTCGGTGACGCTAGGGTTATAGAGATATTAGTATGCGGTAACCCGAAAGTTGTTCGGAGTCCCGGATGAGATCCCGGGCGTCACGAGGAGTTCCGGAATGGTCCGGAGGTAAAGAATTATATATAGGAAGTGTTGTTTCGGCCATCGGGACAAGTTTCGGGGTCACCGGTATTGTACCGGGACCACCGGAAGGGTCCCGAGGGTCCACCGGGTGGGGCCACCTGCCCCGGGGGGCCACATGGGCTGTAGGGGGTGCGCCTTGGCCTATATGGGCCAAGGGCACCATCCCCAAGAGGCCCATGCGCCAAGAATCAAGGGAGAGGAAGAGTCCTAAAGGGGGAAGGCACCTCCGAGGTGCCTTGGGGAGGATGGACTCCTCCCCCCCTTGGCCGCACCCTTCCTTGGAGGAAGGGGCAAGGCTGTGCCCTCCCCCTCTCCCTTGGCTCTATATATAGTGGGGGGAAGGGAGGGCAACCAAACCTAAGCCCTGGCGCCTCCCTCTCCCTCCCATGACACATCTCCCTCCTCCCACAGCGCTTGGCGAAGCCCTGTTGGAATCCCGCTACTTCCACCACCACGCCGTCGTGCTGTTGGATCTCCATCAACCTCTCCTCCCCCCTTGCTGGATCAAGAAGGAGGAGACGTTGCTGCTCCGTACGTGTGTTGAACGCGGAGGTGCCGTCCGTTCGGCGCTAGGATCATCGGTGATTTGGATCACGACGAGTACGACTCCATCAACCCCGTTCTCTTGAACGCTTCCGCGCGCGATCTACAAGGGTATGTAGATCCACTCCTCCCTCGTTGCTAGATAACTCCATAGATAGATCTTGGTGACACGTAGGAAAAATTTGAATTTATGCTACGTTCCTCAACACAGTAATACCTCCCTTCTTAGGGACACAATGGACAGGGCTTACCCACTGACTATCAGCAACGGGGTAAATTATACCTGCCTCAAGGAGCTTTAGTATCTCCTTTCTTACCACTTCTTTCATTTTAGGATTCAGCCGACATTGATGATCACAAACTGGTTTGGCATCTTCTTCCAAATTAATTTTATGTTGACATAGAGTGGGACTAATGCCCTTAAGATCATCAAGAGTATACCCAATAGCAGCACGGTGCTTCTTCAGAGTTTTCAATAATATCTCTTCTTCATGTTCTGAAAGGTTAGCACTAATAATAACAGGATATATCTTTTTCTCATCAAGATAAGCATATTTAAGAGTATCAGGTAACTGTTTAAGCTCAAACATTGGATCACCCTTGGGTGGGGGAGGATCCCCTTGGATTTCAACAGGTAAATTGTTTTTCAGCATAGGTTCCTGTTTAAAGAATACTTCATCTAATTCCCTTCTTTCATTCATAAACATATCGTTTTCATGGTCTAACAAATATTGTTCTAAAGGATCACTAGGAGGTACGGCAATAGAAGCAAGACCAATAATTTCATCCTTACTAGGTAATTCTTCTTCACGGTGTTGTCTACTAAATTTAGAAAAATTAAATTCATGAGTCATATCATCTAAACCGATAGTAACAACATCTCTTTTGCAATCTATGGTAGCATTAACAGTATTTAAGAAGGGTCTACCAAATATAATGGGACAAAAGCTATCTTGTGGGTAACCAAGAACAAGAAAATCAGCAGGATATTTAGTTTTCCCACACAAGACTTCAACATCTCTAACAATTCCCATTGGTGAAATAGTATCTCTATTGGCAAGTTTAATTGTGACATCAATATCTTCCATCTCAGCAGGTGCAATATCATGCATAACTTCTTTGTATAAGGAATAAGGTATTGCACTAGCACTAGCACCCATATCACATAAGCCATGATAACAATGATCTCCTATTTTAACAGAAATAACAGGCATGCCTACTACAGGTCTAGGTTTATCTTTATCACGGGGCTTAGCAATTCTAGTAGTTTCATTACAGAAATAAATAACATGCCCATCAATATTATCAGACAAGAGATCTTCAAAAATAGCAATATTGGTTCAACTTTAACTTGCTCAGGAGGTGTATATGTTTTAATATTGCTTTTACGAACTACAGTTGAAGCTTTAGCATGATCCTTTATCCTAACAGGGAAAGGTGGTTTCTCAACATAAGAAGTAGGAACAATAGGATCATTATAAGTGATAGTCTTTTCTTCAACTTTAATAGGTGCAGCTACTTTTACTTCTATGGGAGGATGATATTTAAACCACTTCTCCTTGGGGAGATCAACATAGGTAGCAAAAGATTCAGAGAAAGAAGCTACTATCTCAGAGTCAAGTCCATATTTAGTGCTAAATTTATGAAAAATATCGGTATCCATAAAAGATTTAACACAATCAAAACTAGGTGTCATACCTGACTCCTTACCATTGTCAAGGTCCCAATCTTCAGAGTTTCGTTTAATTCTTTCCAATAAATCCCATTTGAATTCAATAGTCTTCATCATAAAAGAGCCAG
The DNA here is from genome assembly GCF_002162155.2 of Triticum dicoccoides. NCBI lineage: Eukaryota > Viridiplantae > Streptophyta > Magnoliopsida > Poales > Poaceae > Triticum > Triticum dicoccoides. The sequence goes on along the minus strand of NC_041380.1, from coordinate 108,350,311 downwards.
CACAAGAAATATCAAGCATGGTGCGATTGTTACTAGAAAGACGAGCATAAAAATTTTGAATAATCATTTCTCTTGAGAGCCCATGATTGGGGCATGAATATAACATTGATTTAAGCCTCCCCCAAGCTTGAGCGATGCATAGGATAAAACTTCTGATGAAATTCCAATTTCAATCATTTGTAATTCCAACACCTCATACCATCACATAGCCTATACCATGTCGATGCATCTCCCCTCAAAGATAAGGGAAAGACCTTCTTTTTAACAACATCTCCGGGTACCCCTGTGATACGTCTCCAACGTATCTATAATTTTTGATTGCTCCATGCTATATTATCTACTATTTTAGACATTATTGGGCTTTATTATCCACTTTTATATTAATTTTGGGACTAACCTATTAACCAGAGGCCCAGCCCAGAACTGTTGTTTTTTGCCTGTTTAAGGGTTTCGAAGAAAAGGAATATCAAACGGAGTCCAAACGGAATGAAACCTTCGGAAACGTGATTTTCTCATCAGATAAGATCTAGGAGACTTGGACCCTCCGTCAAGAAAGCCACGAGGTGGTCACGAGGGTGGAGGGCGCGCCCCTTGCCTCGTGGGCCCCTCGAAGCTCCACCGACGTACTTCTTCCTCCTATATATATCTCCACGTACCCCCAAACGATCGGGGATGGAGCCAAAAACCTAGTTCCACCGCCGCAACTTTCTGTATCCACGAGATCCCATCTTGGGGCCTGTTCCGGAGCTCCACCGGAGGTGGCATCGATCACGGAGGGCTTCTACATCATCATCCAAGCCTCTCCGATGAAGTGTGAGTAGTTTACTATGACGTCCCCCGATTTAATCGTACACTAATCATACACGCAAACGTGTACGATCAAGATCAGGGACTCACGAGAAGATATCACAACACAACCCTACAAATAAAATAAGTCATACAAGCATCATATTACAAGCCAGGGGCCTCGAGGGCTCGAATACAACAGCTCGATCATAGACGAGTCAGCAGAAGCAACAATATCTGAGTACAGACATAAGTTAAACAAGTTTGCCTTAAGAAGGCTAGCACAAATTGGGATACTGATCGAAAGAGGCGCAGGCCTCCTGCCTGGGATCCTCCTAAACTACTCCTGGTCGCCGTCAGCGGGCTGCACATAGTAATAGGCACCTCCCGAGTAGTAGTAGTCGTCATCGACAGTGGCATGTGGCTCCTGGGCTCCATCGTTTGGTTGCAGCAATCAGATATAGGAAAGGGGAAAGGGGGAAGAAAAGCAACCGTGAGTACTCATCCAAAGTACTCGCAAGCAAGGAGCTACACTACATATGTATGGATTGGTATCGAATGAAATAAGGGTATCATATGTGGACTAAACTGCAGAATGTCGGAATAAGAGGGGGATAGCTAGTCCTTTCGAAGACTACGCTTCTAGTAACCTCCATCTTGCAGCAGGAGAAGAGAGTAGATGGTAAGTTCACCAAGTATCATCGCATAGCATAATCCTAACCGATGATCCTCCCCTCGTCGCCCTGTGAGAGAGCGACCACCGGTTGTATCTGGCACTTGGAAGGGTGTGTTTTATTAAGTATCCGGTTCTAGTTGTCATAAGGTCAAGGTACAACTCCAAGTCATCCTATGGCGCAGGGGTCTGGGCCCATCACCCATTGCACACCTGCATGTTGCGAGGGCGGCCGGAAGCAGACCTAGCCTAGCAGGCGTTCTAGTCCAATCCAGCGTGCGCCGCTCAGTCGCTGACGTCACGAAGGCTTCAGCTGATACCACGACATCGAGTGCCCATAACTGTCCCCGCATAGATGGTTAGTGCGTATAGGCCAGTGGCCAGACTCAGATCAAATACCAAGATCTCGTTAAACGTGTTAAGTATCCGCAAACGCCGACCAGGGCGAGGCCCACCTCTCTCCTAGGTGGTCTCAACCTGCCTTGTCGCTCCGCCACAAAGTAACAGTCGAGAGCCGTCGGGAACCCAGGCCCACCTCTACCAGGATGGAGCCACCTGCCCCTTCAGCCCCAACTCCGAACAGTACCACAGGTAATGTAACAGTGCAAAGTATATAGTATATGCCCGTGATCACCTCCCGAAGTGATCACGGCCCAGTAGTATAGCATGTCAGACGGACAAGAGTGTAGGGCCACTGATGATAATCTAGCATCCTATACTAAGCATTAGGATTGCAGGTAAAGGTAACAACAGTAGTAGCAAGGACATGCTATGCATCAGGATAGGATTAACGGAAAGCAGTAACATGCTACACTACTCTAATGCAAGCAGTATAGATAAGAGTAGGCGATATCTGGTGATCAAGGGGGGGGGCTTGCCTGGTTGCTCTGGCAAGAGAGAGGGGTCGCCAACACCGTAGTCGTACTGGGTAGCAGCGGCGTCGGTCTCGATGTCTAGCGAGAGAAGAGGGGGAAGAAACAATAAATATAATGCAAACAAATGCATGACGATGCATGACATGACAAAGCGTGATGCTAGGTGTGCCCTAACGCGGTATGAGGTGATACCGGTGAAGGGGGGAAACAGCCGGGAAAGTATTCCCGGTGTTTCGCGTTTTCGGCAGAGGAGCCGGAGGGGGAAAATTGCGAGTTCGATAGGTTAGGGATGTGTGGCGGATGAGCGGGCTGTGTATCCGGATTCGTCTCGTCGTTCTGAGCAACTTTTATGTACAAAGTTTTTCCATCCGAGCTACGGTTTATTTTATATTAATTTTCTAAAGTTTTTATTAATTTTTCGAATTTAATTATTTATTTCAATATTATCCAGAATAGTAAATGATGACGTCAGCATGTCATCATGACGACGTCAGCACTCAACTGTGCAGTTGACTGGGTCAACTCCGTGTGGGGCCCACATGTCATTGGCTGTCTAATTAACAGGTTAACTAAACATGGTTAATTAGTTTAATTAGTGGTTAGGTTAATCTAATCAGGTTTAATTCGTTTAATTAATTCTTTAATTAATTATCATTTTAACTAATTTTAATTATTATTTATTAATTCATTCATTTTTTAAATTATTATTTTTTATTTCGTTTTCGTTTCAGGGGGCGTGGGGCCCCGCACACAGGGGCACCGCGGGGCGGTTGCTAGCGGGCGCTAGGGTGCTGGGTTCGGGCGCACCCGAGCGGGCACTCGCCCGCAGGGCGGGACGAGGCCGCCGAGGCATCGACGGCGAGGCAAGCCGGCGCGGCCAGCCGGGGCCACGCCGGGCGGAGATGAGGGATGGCACTCACCGACGGGCAGCGACGGGCGCGGGCCAACCAGGCGATGGCCGCGGCTGATAGGGCGCAGGAAGGGGAGAGGCGAGAATGCGACACACGGGGAAGTAGCATCAGGGGCGAGGAGTGCCACTGGACGACGCGCAGCGGGCGCCGGTCGCAGGAGCGTGCGGGCGCGCACCTCACGCGGCGGGGCGGCTGCTGTGCGAGCTGCGGCGCGGGCGCGCATGATGCGGTGGGGGGGAATAGGGCGGTGGCACGGTGCATCAACGCGGAGCAACAGGCACGGCCGGACGGTGCCAGG
>NC_041380.1:108339088-108346523 GCF_002162155.2 Triticum dicoccoides | reverse complement strand
GCGGCGAGAGGCGCCGTCAAGCTCCCGATCCAATCTGGATCGGGGTAGCAGAGGAAGGAGTGGGACGAGTGGGGGAGTGGTGCGGTCAGGGGTTAGGGTTCGGGGGTAGTGGAAAGGGGGAGTGGGGTGATGGCCGGTTGGGCCGGTAGGCTAGCTGGGCCGCACGGCCAACTGGGCCAAGGCCGAGTCGGGAGGGGGGGGGTTGTTTTCCTTTTATACTTTTGTTTTCTTTTTTTAGTAATTTTTCTTTATTTATCTTTATGCTCATTTAATTTTGTTTTACAAAATATATACAAAAGCACCTAAATTAGTGTGACTAGTTTTACCATTGCCACAAAAGTCCACACCCAATTAAAATAGTTTAATACTCTATAAATTATGAAAGACATTTATTTAAATGTTTAAGCTACTGTTTTATTTATTTTAGAGCCTTTAAACACTTTATCAAAGTTTGGTTTCTCCGCCACAATTACCTATCCAATATTTGGATTACTCCGAACATTTTAATTTTAATATTTGAAAACTTTTATTGTTTGCCTCTGTTTTGAATTTGAATTTGAATCGGTTTCGAACTAACGCAAGATTAGCGACAGTAGCGTGGCGTCATTAGCAGAGGTTACTGTAACTTGATTTTCCGAGCGTCACAATTCTCCTCCACTACAAGAGATCTCGTCCCGAGATTTAAGAGGTAGTGAAAGGGGGAAGGTTTGGTAACGAATCTAGCGGGTCTTCTCATTCTGGCTTGCTCTTCTCGAAGAGACCGGTCCAATACATTGATGTCTTCATTTCTCTGCTTCAGGTCATCATGATGAAGTCGGTATCCTTTCTTCGGGATCTCCATCATATTTACGAATAATAACGGGGCAGGTCGGCAAGGACAGAATGCTATAAGGGTAATAATCTGGGATTAACCCATGAATGAGCATATGAGTACCTCTCGAGTTGAACAAATAAAACACATCGAGAGTAAAGTTGGAAGGTACAATAAGAAGTTTCAAGCAGCCATGCAATCGTTCAATGCCTAGTTAGAAGGTGAAAGGGATTTCAAAGCAACGGAATAATTAATGTGTCCGATGCCAGAATTGATGATCTCATCGGAAGGTGGCTCATGAATTACATACGAGGCCACGCGGGAGGAATAACTTTGGAAATAGGGGGTGTACAGGAAAGTCAGGTTTCGATCCTGTGAAATGGTGGGTTATGGGCCCACCATGTGGGTTAAAGGTAGAAAGAGTGCTGACATCTTGCACGATCATGATAGCAAGGCATGTCAGAGAAATAGCCTGTTAGTTATCTCGGCAACAACCTCGGTACCAAGGGCGAGGGACGAAGAGAACCATTTTCCTGCTCATTGAACGAGGCGGACCATTAGGCAAAGTTCTCGTCCATCGGTGGATACCGAAATGTCATCAACAATAGTAACAGGTTCTTACTGATAGAGTTGTACACCGAGGTGCTTACAAAAGCAGGAGAATATTACTGCTTAGATCATATAGATCACAAGAAAGATTAAACCAAACAATGGAAAGGAAAACATATGTATCAGATTAAACAGAACAATGGAAAGGAAAATGTGTTTAAACACATATTTTAGGGGTATAACCTTCCCAAGGACAAGCAAAGCATGATTTCCTTGACATGATATAATGTAGAAAACCCTTTAGGTAAGGGGGGGGGGGAATTTCATGACATTACCCATACAGCGGTGTTTGGGTAATTGAGCAGGAAACATTTAGCATTGGGCTTCAAATGTTCTCTTTGAAAATTGGAGTACCACAAACATGCTTCGAGATAGCATTGACATGGTCTTCAATCAAAGGTCAGACTCTGGATACACGAAGGGATTCATCATTAAGCCAAGGAGAGGATGAGGAGGTGGCTGATGGACTCGGCAATAATTCAACGAGGTATCCAAAAAGATGGATTTCCATAGTTATGTGAACAAGGAGATAACATTTGTCGGATCAAATGATATAATGATGTATGCTCAAGGAAAAACATACACAATTAAACATTAGTTGAAAAGGGTGCCCAAAGTATGGCCTTAGGTAGCATGATCAAATGTTAGAATGGTGATTCAGTGATCAATAGTCTAAGAATGAACGTCCGACCATTAACTTCAAAGCAATAGGGTTGCTAGAAGGGCAGAATCCAAACAGCACCGTTCACCTGTTGGTATCCCGGTTAGAACCAACACGGGGACCAAGAAAGAAAGGTGATGGTGAGAAGTATTACCTGTATCAAGAATCCTTAAGAGGTGATGAAATCCTCACGACTTTCTTGACATAAAAGGTGGTAATATTCCAAGGTAAAGAAGAAAAAATGCTGGATAACAAGGAACTCAAGGTATAACACAAAACAGGAACAAGTTTTGTGTTGGAGGGAATGCAATAATGTTGTTGATGATAACCCAGATCATCGAGGGCAAAGGATGCTATTTCTCATCAAGAATTTGATAGATATCTTAGAAGACCTCATAAGGTTGATGATGTTCATGACACATTTGTCGAGAGATTGCAAGATGTAATCAATCAGCGACGACATCAAGTCATAGGAATGATGAAGCGGAAGGTTATTGGAACCATGGGTTGGACACAAACTTGAAATCAAGCTTGTTGTTCAAGGTGAACTGATATGACGAGGAAGATCAACGTAAGCTTAGCTCATCATCGAAAGTTGTGCTCCGGGATTAAGGACCAGGTAGCACAGTTAAAATTTAGCACAATAATGATATAGCCGATCAGGCTTGGAATGACTTGAAGGATTATTAAACTCATAAGCAACAAAGATTACTTAGAGTTATCTTACCAGAGTGCGGAATTGGTTCACTTACCGGTGTTCTTGAGCGACTAACAACTCAGAACCCATGAAAAATTGGAATCGATGAGAAATAATAGCTGATGGAGACTCATAAGATGCAACACAGTTCTTAGATATACTCGAGATACCAGAGGGTAATACTCGACTGTAGATCAAGGTAGAGGTTGGACTGGTGTATTGACTTGCAAAAGACAAGTGCTTTAACTTGTCCGAGAAATGGGATCAAACAGAAAATATGGTCGAAACCACGATTGCATAGGATCAGTTCACAGATACCAGATGATATTATATCAACAAAATAGTTATTATTACAAGAAGCTTCTATGGTAGGATCTACATCGTGTCCATGGGCATGAACACAAAGTTCAAGGTCGACTCCCACTTCTTCAATGTATAACCTTCCATTCACCCCTCATTTTCAAAGAAGTTGTAGTGTTGAGATTTTATCTAGCAAAACACCAGAAGAGTATGACTCGTGAAAACTTTTGAGTTCACACATATTAAGGAAGGCATAGGTTCAACCCGTCAGGGTATCGTGGAAACATATACCACAAGCTTCAATAGCAATTTATCGCTAGCTCGCAAGAAGAGCATGGTTGAGAAGTAGAGGATACAATTTCGCAAAGGCATTATGTATCCTAGGAAGGGCTCACAAGGTTATTGAATATGAAGGACGTTGTCGAATAAAATCCAACAAAGGATCTCGTCGCCCATAAAGGATCTGATGTGAGTATCGGCACACAACCAGAGGAAGAATCAATGCAAGGGCATTGTACTATAGAAACAACTGACTAATTCAAAGCTCAAATGCACAAGAATTATGATTTCCGACCAAGGGATCAGAAGCAAACACTCTGATTAAGGATGGATAAGTTGCGTATGCTCAGGGGTATAATCGATGGCAATCTGATTGGTCGAGAACCAGCTCATGTTTAAAATGATGTCTGAGCCGGAAGGATAAATCCTGAGGATTGCAAGCATCCGCAACATATCGAATCAATAGACTCTAAATGATAATGACAAAGGATGCCAATAAGATTACCAGACTTATTGGATTAATCATAATGCTAGCAAGCAAGAATTTCAAGAGCATTAGGTTGTTGAGGATTTTCAGAAGAACGGACGGTATTACGAAGACTTTTGTGAAATACTTGAATCAACTGGGGATGAGAGGATACTCGGTAAGTGCGAGAATTATCCGTAGGGGTATTCAGGTGACAAAGTACAGCAAGGCACTAAGCTCGAAGGATTCTCGGAACAACAGAGAGTATTTCGGGACATCTTGTAATAGCAAGATCAACGGGGAATGATTGTATGAATGGCAAGTGCATGCAGTTTTCATATGGGTTAATGGTGGAAGGAAACCACAAATGCGATGTCACAAAGACTCGAGAGAACATCGTAGAGTAAATTCAGAATCTTCTAGTGCATCAGGCGATCGTCTGAAGTGAGGGGCTCTCCAGGAGAAAGTATTATCGAGAACCTAAAGTTAGTTTTGTTTTTAGCAAAATCATTTAACCCGAATAGAAGAGAGCTCAGAGTCCCAGAGTAAGGATCAAGGAGTAAAAGATCCTAATACCACCCAATGGCGACGAGGGCCCGTAAGACACACATCCAAGTTAGTAAAAGGTTTTGCAATGTCTAGACTCGACTTCGGCCAAGGAGTGTGGAAGGGGGATTCCTACAGGCAGTCGGCTCTGATACCAACTTGTGACGCCCCTGATTTAATCATACACTAATCATACACGCAAACGTGTACGATCAAGATCAGGGACTCACGGGAAGATATCACAACACAACCCTACAAATAAAATAAGTCATACAAGCATCATATTACAAGCCAGGGGCCTCGAGGGCTTGAATACAAGAGCTCGATCATAGACGAGTCAACGGAAGCAACAATATCTGAGTACAGACATAAGTTAAACAAGTTTGCCTTAAGAAGGCTAGCACAAACTGGGATACAGATCGAAAGAGGTGCAGGCCTCCTGCCTGGGATCCTCCTAAACTACTCCTGGTCGCCGTCAGCGGGCTGCACGTAGTAATAGGCACCTCCCGAGTAGTAGTAGTAGTCGTCATTGACAGTGGCATCTGGCTCCTGGGCTCCATCGTCTGGTTGCAGCAATCGGATATAGGACAGGGGAAAAGGGGAAGAAAAGCAACCGTGAGTACTCATCCAAAGTACTCGCAAGCAAGGAGCTACACTACATATGTATGGATTGGTATCAAATGAAATAAGGGTATCATATGTGGACTGAACTGCAGAATGCCGGAATAAGAGGGGGATAGCTAGTCCTTTCCAAGACAACGCTTCTGTTAACCTCCATCTTGCAGCAGGAGAAGAGAGTAGATGGTAAGTTCACCAAGTATCATCACATAGCATAATCCTAACTGATGATCCTCCCCTCGTCGCCCTGTGAGAGAGCGACCACCGGTTGTATCTGGCACTTGGAAGGGTGTGTTTTATTAAGTATACGGTTCTAGTTGTCATAAGGTCAAGGTACAACTCCAAGTCGTCCTGTTACAGAAGATCACGGCTATTCGAATAGTTTAACTTCCCTGCAGGGGTGCACCACATAACCCAACACGCTCGATCCCATTTGGCGGGACACACTTTTCTGGGTCATGCCCGGCCTCGGAAGATCAACACGTTGCAGCCCTACCTAGGCACAACAGAGAGGTCAGCACACCGGTCTAAATCCTATGGCACAGGGGTCTGGGCCCATCGCCCATTGCACACCTGCATGTTGCGAGGGCGGCCGGAAGCAGACCTAGCCTAGCAGGCGTTCTAGTCCAATCCAGCGTGCGCCGCTCAGTCGCTGACGTCACGAAGGCTTCGGCTGATACCATGACATCGAGTGCCCATAACTGTCCCCGCGTAGATGGTTAGTGCGTATAGGCTAGTGGCCAGACTCAGATCAAATACCAAGATCTCGTTAAATGTGTTAAGTATCCGCAAACGCCGACCAGGGCCAGGCCCACCTCTCTCCTATGTGGTCTCAACCTGCCCTGTCGCTCCGCCACAAAGTAACAGTCGAGAGCCGTCGGGAACCCAGGCCCACCTCTACCGGGATGAAGCCACCTGCCCCTTCAGCCCCCAACTCCGAACAGTACCACAGGTAATGTAACAGTGCAAAGTATATAGTATATGCCCGTGATCACCTCCCGAAGTGATCACGGCCTAGTAGTATAGCATGGCAGACGGACAAGAGTGTAGGGCCACTGATGATAATCTAGCATCCTATACTAAGCATTAGGATTGCAGGTAAAGGTAACAACAGTAGTAGCAAGGATAGGCTATGCATCAGGATAGGATTAACGGAAAGCAGCAACATGCTACACTACTCTAATGCAAGCAGTATAGAGAAGAGTAGGCGATATCTGGTGATCAAGGGGGGGGCTTGCCTGGTTGCTCTGGCAAGAGAGATGGGTCGTCAACATCGTAGTCGTACTGGGTAGCAGCGGCGTCGGTCTCGATGTCTAGCGAGAGAAGAGGGGGAAGAAACAATAAATATAATGCAAACAAATGCATGACGATGCATGACATGACAAAGCATGATGCTAGGTGTGCCCTAACGTGGTATGAGGTGATACCGGTGAAGGGGGGAAACAGCCGGGAAAGTATTCCCGGTGTTTCGCGTTTTCGGGCAGAGGAGCCAGAGGGGGAAAGTTGCGAGTTTGATAGGTTAGGGATGTGTGGCGGACAAACGGGCTGCGTATCCGGATTCGTCTCGTCGTTCTGAGCAACTTTTATGCACAAAGTTTTTCCATCCGAGCTACGGTTTATTTTATATTAATTTTCTAAAGTTTTTATTAATTTCTGGAATTTAATTATTTATTTCAATATTATCCAGAATAGTAAATGATGACGTCAGCATTTCATCATGCCGACGTCAGCAGTCAACTGTGTAGTTGACTGGGTCAACTTCGTGTGGGGCCCACATGTCATTGGCTGTCTAATTAGCAGGTTAATTAAACAGGGTCAATTAGTTTAATTAGTGGTTAGGTTAATCTAATCAGGTTTAATTCGTTTAATTAATTCTTTAGTTAATTAATTAATTATCATTTTAACTAATTTTAGTTATTATTTATTAATTCATTCATTTTTTAAATTATTTTTTATTTTGTTTTCGTTTCAGGGGGCGTGGGGCCCCGCACACAGGGCCACCGCGGGTCGGTTGCTAGCGGGCGCTGGGGCGCTGGGTGCGGGTGCACCCGAGCGGGCACTCGCCCGCAGGGCGGGACGAGGCCGCCGAGGCATCGACGGCGGGGCATGCCGGCGTGGCCAGCCGGGGCCACGCCCGGCGGAGACGAGGGATGGCACTTGCCGGCGGGCAGCGACGGGCGCGGGCCAACCGGGTGGTGGCCGCGGCTGATAGGGCGCAGGAAGGGGAGAGGTGAGAATGCGACGCACGGGGAAGGAGCATCAGGGGCGAGGAGCGCCGCGGGACGACGCGCAGCGGGAGCCAGTCGCAGGCGCGTGCGGGCGCGTACCTCACGCGGCGGGGCGGCTACTGTGCAAGCTACGGCGCGGGCGCGCTTGATGCAGTGGGGGGGGGACAGGGCGGTGGCGCGGTGCGTCAACGCGGAGCAACGGGCACGGCCGGACGGTGCC
>NC_041380.1:108330564-108338679 GCF_002162155.2 Triticum dicoccoides | reverse complement strand
ACAGTGAGGCGGGGGCGATGGCTAGCGCGGCCGGCGCGGCGAGAGGCGCTGGATCGGGGGAGCGATGGGAGGAGTGGGACGAGTGGGGGAGTGGTGCGATCAGGGGTTAGGGTTCGGGGGTAGTGGATAAGGGGGAGTGGGGTGATGGTCGGTTGGGCCGGTAGGCTAGCTGGGCCGCACGGCCAACTGGGCCAAGGCCGAGTCGGGAGGGAGGTTTGTTTTCCTTTTATTCTTTTGTTTTCTTTTTTTAGTAATTTTTCTTTATTTATCTTTATGCTCATTTAATTTTGTTTTACAAAATATATACAAAAGCACCTAAATTAGTGTGACTAGTTTTACCATTGCCACAAAAGTCCACACCTAATTAAAATAGTTTAATACTCTATAAATTATGAAAGACATTTATTTAAATGTTTAAGCTACTGTTTTATTTATTTTAGAGCCTTTAAACAATTTATCAAAGTTTGGTTTCTCCGCCACAATTACCTATGCAATATTTGGATTACTCCGAACATTTTAGTTTTAATATTTGAAAACTTTTATTGTTTGCCTCTTTTTTGAATCTAAATTTGAATCGGCTTCGTACTAACGCGTGATTAGCGACAGTAACGGAGGTGGTGTGGCGTCTTTAGCAGAGGTTACTGTAACTTGATTATCCGGGCGTCACATTTACTTCAGACCTATGGGTCCATAGCTAGTAGCTAGATGGCTTCTTCTCTCTTTTTGGATCTCAATACAATGTTCTCCCCCTCTCTCGTGGAGATCTATTCGATGTAATCTTCTTTTTGCGGTGTATTTGTTGAGACCGATGAATTGTGGGTTTATGATCAAGTCTATCTATGAATAATATTTGAACCTTCTCTGAATTCTTTTATGTATGATTGGTTATGTTTGCAAGTCTCTTCGAATTATTAGTTTGGTTTGGCCTACTAGATTGGTTGTTCTTGCCATGGGAGAAGTGCTTAGCTTTGGGTTCAATCTTGCGGTGTCCTTTCCTAGTGACAGAAGGGGCAGCAAGGCACGTATTGTATTGTTGCCATCGAGGATAACAAGATTGGGTTTTTATCATATTGCACGAAACTATCCCTCTACATCATGTCATCTTTCTAAAGGCGTGACTCTATTTTAACTTAATACTCTAGATGCATGCTGGATAGCGGTCGATGAGTGGAGTAATAGTAGTAGATGCAGAATCGTTTCGGTCTACTTGTCTCGGACGTGATGCCTATATACATGATCATACCTAGATATTGTCATAACTATGCTCAGTTCTGTCAATTGCCCAACAGTAATTTGTTCACCCACCGTGAATACTTATGCTCTTGAGAGAAGCCACTAGTGAAACCTATGGCCCCCGGGTCTCTTTCTCATCATATCAATCTCCATCACTTTATTATTGCTTTGCTTTTACTTTGCTTTTACTTTATTTACTTTGCATCTCTATACCAAAAATACCAAAAATATTATTTATCATCTTTATCAGATCTCACTTTCGTAAGTGACCGTGAAGGGATTGACAACCCCTAAGCGCGTTGGTTGCGTTGAGCTATTGTTTTTGTGTAGGTACGAGGGACTCGAGCGTAGCCTCCTACTGGATTGATACCTTGGTTCTCAAAAACTGAGGGAAATACTTATGCTACTTTGCTGCATCATCCCTTCCTCTTCGGGGAAATCCAACGCAGTTTTCAAGAGGTAGCAAGAAGAATTTCTGGTGCCGTTGCCGGGGAGTCTACGCAAAAGTCAACATACCAAGTACCCATCACAATCCCTATCTCCCGCATTACATTATTTGCCATTTGCCTCTCGTTTTCCTCTCCCCCCCCCCAATTCACCCTTGCCGTTTTATTCGCCCTCTCTCTCTCTATCCTCCTTCCTTCCTCTCTATTTGCCTCTTTTGCCCGTTTGCTTTTTGTTTGCTCGTGTGTTAGTTTGCTTGTTTGTCGCGATGGCTCAAGATAATACTAAATTGTGTGACTTCACCAATACCAACAATAATGATTTCCTTAGCACTCTGATTGCTCCTCTTACCGATGCTGAATCTTGTGAAATTAATACTGCTTTGCTGAATCTTGTCATGAAAGATCCGTTCTCCGGCCTTCCTAGTGAAGATGCCGCTACACATCTTAACAGCTTCGTTGATTTGTGTGACATGCAAAAGAAAAAAATGTCAATAATGATATTGTTAAATTGAAGCTATTTCCTTTTTCGCTTAGAGATCGTGCTAAAGCTTGGTTTTCGTCTTTGCCCAAAAATAGTATTGATTCATGGAACAAGTGCAAAGATGCTTTTATCTCTAAGTATTTTCCTCCCGCTAAGATCATCTCTCTTAGAAACGATATTATGAATTTTAAACAACTTGATCATGAACATGTTGCACAAGCTTGGGAGAGAATGAAATTAATGATACGTAATTGCCCTACTCATGGTTTAAATTTGTGGATGATTATACAAAAAATTTATGCCGGATTGAATTTTGCTTCTAGAAATCTTCTAGATTCGGCCGCGGGAGGCACTTTTATGGAAATCACTTTAGGAGAAGTTACTAAACTCCTAGATAATATTATGGTTAATTATTCTCAATGGCATACTGAAAGATCTACTATTAAAAAGGTGCATGCGATAGAAGAAATTAATGTTTTGAGTGGAAAGATGGATGAACTTATGAAATTATTTGCTAATAAGAGTGTTTCTTCTGATCCTAATGATGTGCCAATGTCTACCTTGATTGAGAATAATAATGAATCTATGGATGTGAATTTTGTTGGTAGGAACAATTTTGGTAACAACGCGTATAGAGGAAATTTCAATCCTAGGCCTTAACCTAGTAATCCCTCTAATAATTATGGTAATTCCTACAACAATTCTTATGGAAATTATAATAAGATGCCCTCTGATTTTGAATCTAATATTAAAGAATTTATTTCTTCGCAAAAGAATTTTAATGCTATGATTGAAGAAAAATTGCTTAAGGTTGATGATTTGGCTAGGAACGCTGATAGAATTGCCATGAGAATTTCCATTGACGAGTGCAAAGAAAGAACCGCTAGGATGCGTGCTAAGAAAGATGCCTTTATAAAAGTGTGTTCTTCTAGTTCCTATGAAAATAATGATGAAGATCTAAAAGTTATTGATGTGTCCCCTATTAAATCTTTGTTTTGCAATATGAATAATGATGGGACTGAATATGATCCACCTTTACCTAGAAGGCATTCTATGAACTCGGAATTTGTTGATCTTGATGCTAAATTTGATAAAAGTGGAATTGAAGAAATTAAAACCCTAGATGTTGCTAAACCCACTATTATGGATTTCAAGGAATTTAACTATGAAAATTGCTCTTTGATTGATTGTATTTCCTTGTTGCAATCCGTGCTAAAATCTCCTCACGCTTATAGTCAAAATAAAGCATTTACTAAACATATCGTAGATGCCTTGATGCAATCTTATGAAGAAAAACTTCAATTGGAAGTTTCTATCCCTAGAAAACTTTATGATGAGTGGGAACCAACTATTAAAATTAAAATTAAAAATTATGAGTTTTATGCTTTGTGTGATTTGGGTGCTAGTGTCTCTAGTATTCCCAAAACTTTGTGTGATTTACAAGATTTCCGTGATTTTGATGATTGCTCTCTAAACATGCATCTTGCGGATTCCACTATTAAGAAATCTATGGGAAGAATTAATGATGTTATTATTTTTGCAAATAGGAATTATGTGCCCGTAGATTTTATCGTTCTTGATATAGATTGCAATCCTTCTTGCCCTATTATTCTTGGTAGACCTTTCCTTAGAACGATTGGAGCAATTATTGATATGAAGGAAGGGAATATTAGATTCCAATTTCCATTAAAAAAGGGCATGGAACACTTTCCTAGAAAGAAAATAAAATTACCATATGAATCTATCATGAGAGCCACTTATGGATTGCCAACCAAAGATGGCAATACCTAGATCTATTCTTGCTTGTTATGCCTAGCTAGGGGCGTTAAACGATATCGCTTGTTGGGAGGCAACCCAATTTTATTTTTATTCCTTGCTTTTTGCTCCTGTTTAGTACTAAATAAATTATCTAGCCTCTGTTTTGGTTGTGTTTTTTGTGTTTAATTAGTGTCTGTGCCAAGTAGAACCGTTGGGAAGACTTGGGGAAAGTCTTGTTGAACTTGCTGTAAAAAACAGAAACTTTAACGCTCACGAGAACTGCTTTCATTTTTATTTGAAGAGTGATATTTAGTTAATTCTTTTTTAAGATGATTAATATACAAATTCCTCACGTCCATCAATTTATTTTAGAATTTTTGGGGTTCCAGATCTTGCGCTAGCTACAGATTACTACAGACTGTTCTGTTTTTGACAGATTTTGTTTTTCGTGTGTTGTTTGCTTATTTTGATGAATCTATGGCTAGTAAAATAGTTTATAATCCATAGAGAAGTTGTAATACAGTAGGTTTAACACCAATATAAATAAAGAATGAGTTCATTACAGTACCTTGAAGTGGTCTTTTGTTTTCTTACGCTAACGGAGCTCATGAGTTTTCTACTTTAAGTTTTGTGTTGTGAAGTTTTCAAGTTTTGGGTAAAGATTTGATGGACTATGGAACAAGGAGTGGCAAGAGCCTAAGATTGGGGATGCCCATGTGTGACGCCCTCGGTTCAATCGTACACTAATCATACACGCAAATGTGTACGATCAAGATCAAGGACTCACGGGAAGATATCACAACACAACTCTAGACACAAATTAAAATAATACAAGCTTTATATTACAAGCCAGGGGCCTCGAGGGCTCGAATACATCAGCTTGAATACAAACGAGTCAGCGGAAGCAACAATATCTGAGAACAGACATAAGTTAAACAAGTTTGCCTTAAGAAGGCTAGCACAAAAGCATCTACGATCGAAAAGGCAAGGCCTCCTGCCTGGGAGCCTCCTAACTACTCTTGGTCGTCGGCGTCCGTCACGTGGTAGTAGGCACCCTCGGGGTAGCAGCCGTCGTCAAAGGTGGCATCTGGCTCCTGGACTCCACCATCTAGTTGCAACAACCAGAAAGAAGAAAGAAGGGGGAAAAGGGGGAGCAAAGCAACCGTGAGTACTCATCCAAAGTACTCGCAAGCAAGGATCTACACTACATATGCAACATTATCAAAGGAAGGCTGTATATGTGGACTGGGCTGCAGAAATGCCAGAATAGAGAGAAGGTCTAGTCCTATCGAAGACTAGCATCTTCTGGAAACCACCATCTTGCAGCAAACAAGAGGGAGTAGAGTAGCATAAAGTAAAGCGGTAGTAGTGTTATCAACCTCGGCCAGAGATCCTTTCTCGACTCCCTGCGAGAAAGCAATCCCAGAGCCATACTATCCAGTTATCAACACAATCAAATCCTCATCACCATCTAGTTCTCATCACAAGTATCCAGTTCTAGTTGTATCGATCGGGATACAACTCCAAGTGTCCGTTACCGTAGGACAGGCTATGCATAGATTAGTTCTTCCCTGCAGGGGTGCACCAACTTACCCACCACGCTCGCTTAACTCCGGCCGGACACACTTTCCAGGGTCATGCCCGGCCTCGGCCAAACAATACGCCGCAACCCGACCTAGACTTAACAGAGAGGTCAACACGCCGGACTAAACCTATGCCCCCAGGGGTCATGGGCCATCTCCCCGGAAACTCCTGCACGTTGCGAACGCGGCCGGTGAGCAGACCTAGCTACCTCCCTAAAAAGGCAGGAGCTTACCAGTCCAACCCGGCACGCGCCGCTCCGTCGCTGATGTCTATTAAGCTTCGGCTGATGCATACGACGCAGAACGCCCATACTATGCCCACGTGATGGTTAGTGCTATCAGGCTAGAGGCCCCTCGGATCAAATATCCAAATCGTAGTGGATTAGGAACGCGCGGTAACAAGCAGAGACTCACGAAAGAGGTGACCTCGTTGCCCCGTCTCGAGGACTTGCGGCAAGGGCTAAGAATGCCCGGCCACGCCTCGTAATTATCTCACGGGCACCTTCCAGGTCAACCCGTCTCCACATCACTTTCCAAGTAACAGTTGTAAAGTCCAAGTATCCGTGTGTCCAAACATCAAGAGGAAAACCCAAGGAATCACCCCCGGTGGGTTCCACTCAATGTAATCATCAAGGTGAACGTAGAGGAATCACCCTCGAGGTTCACACTTGAGGGGTTGCACGACAGAGCCGTATCGGAAGTGGTTAAGGAGGAAATCACCCTCGATGACCACGACTGAATAGCTACACTACAGGTTAACATCAGAAGTGCTGTAGAGGTCTCACCCTCGGCACTCGATAGTAACCCAGCAGTGTCGAGCAACTAAGGGGAAAGTGATGTGCGGTGCCGGGGCCTGGTCTTCAATCCCGTTGATCGGGTCTTCAATGATGAAGCAGGGGCAACAAGGACAAGGTGGGGGTCACTGATGGATCACTAACCAACCTATACTAAGCAATTTAGGATAAGCAGGTAAGGTACAATAACAGGTACAAAAGCAGGCTATGCATCAGAATAGGAGCATACAATAACAGTAGCAAAATCTAATGCAAGCATGAGAGAAAGGAATGGGCGATATCGGGATGATCAAAGGGGGGGCTTGCCTGGTTGATCTGGCAAGGAGGGGTCGTTGTCGACGACGTAGTCGATCACCGGGGCATCAGCGGCCTCGGGGTCTACCGGAGAGAAGAGGGGGAAGAAACAGTAAATACATAGCAAACAGAGGTAACACTAAGCATGACATGACGATACGTAGCGCTAAGCGTGCTCTAACGCGGTCCTAGACGTTATAGGTGAAGGAGGAATTCAATCGGGAAGGTGTTCCCGGTTCCGGACCTGTGTCAGACAGATGACCGGAGGGGGAAAGTTCCATGTTCAGCATGCTAGGGGCATGTGACAGATGAACGGACCACGTATTCGGATTCGTTGGATTTTTCTGAGCAACTTTCATATAGAAAACATTTTCATCCGAGTTACGGTTTATTTTTTATGGATTTTCTAAGTTTTAAACATATTCTGGAATTATTTACATTCACAGAAATGGAATATGACGTCAGCATGACGTAGGAGCGACGTCAGCAGTCAACAGTGCGGTTGACCGGTCAAAATGACCAGTGGGGCCCACTTGTCATGGACAGGGGCCTTAACAGAGTTTATTTAAAACTACTATGAGGTTAATTGGCAACTGGGCCCCACAGGTCAGTGTCTCATTAAGTTAAATAAATAATTTAAATAAATAAAACATTGATTAAGGGAGTGGGGCCCGCATGTCAGCGACTGGTCAAAACCAGTCTTCGGGTGGACTGGGTCAACCGGGCTAGCGGGACCCATTGGGTCCACTGGCCAGTGGCCCAGGCGGTGCCACATCGGCGCCAGGTCAGCGCAGCCGATGGAGTGACGCCGGCGAGCCTACCCGCGGCGGTGCGTCGCCGGAGTTGGCCGGAAAACGCGTACGGGGCACGGAAAGGGGTGCCGCTAGGCACGTTCGAACGGTCACTCAACCGCGCGTTGAGTGGTGGTGGTGGCATCGCCGGACCTGGCCGGAAACGTCGCCGGCGACGAGGTCCGCGGCGGAGCGGCTACGGTCGACGGTGGAAAAGATGCTACGGCGTGCTACAGCTCAGGCGAAAGGGCTAGGCGGGAGCAGCAGTCCTCCAGGAGTGCGCTACGGGGACTTGACGGAGCAGGAGGAGCTCGGGATCTCGTGCGCGGAAGCAATGGCGGACGGCGGAGCCGGCGCTTACGGCCAGCTAGCTAGGAAAGGAGGAAACGGAGCAAGGACGGGGAGGAAGGACGCGGAGCTTACGGGGCAGGCACACGGAGGCCTCTCGGGGTTCGGGAGCGCAGAGGGAGGCCTGTGGCTCCGGTGATCGCCGGTGACCACCGAGAAGGGGAAGAGGGCGATGCCGACGCCGCCGACCTCCCCGACTCCAGCTGATGGACGAGGACGGTGAAGCGGAGTACGGCGCACCTCCCAGGCTCGGTTTCCGGGCTCGGGGACGCTGGTGGCCGCGGGGACGACGGAGAATGGCGGCGACCGCGCTCGGGCGTCGATGGGGAACAAGAAGGCGAACGAGGAGGGATCTGGGGGGAGAGGGAAAATATCTGCGCGAGGAGG
>NC_041380.1:108325213-108330554 GCF_002162155.2 Triticum dicoccoides | reverse complement strand
AGAAAGGACCTGGTAGCATAGTTAAAATTTAGCATGATAATGATATATTCTATCAGGCTAGAAATGACTTGAAGGATTATTAAACTCGTAAGCAACGAAAATTACTTAGAGTTATTGATTTGGAGTGCATAATTGATTCACTTATCGGTGTCCTAGAGCGAATAACAGCTCAGAACCCAAGGGAAATTGGAATCGACGAGAAGCAATACTCGATGAAGATTCATAGGAAGCAACACAGTTTCTTTGATATCCTCGAGATACTGGAGGGTAATACTCGAAGGAAGATCAAAACAGAGTTTGCGGAGATGTGTTTATCGGTAGAATACAAGTGCTTTAACTTGTCTGAGAAATGGAATCAAGGAGAAAATATTGTCGGAACCATGATTGCCAAGGATCAATTCACATATAACAGATGATATTATATCAAGGAAAAAAAGTTATTATTACAAGAAGCTTCCATAATAGGATCTTCATCGTGTCATGGGCATGAACACAAAGTTCAAGGTCGACTCCCACTTTTCCAACGCATAACCTTTCATTCACTTCTTGTTTTGAAGAAGGCATTAGCGTTAACAGTTTTACCTGGTGTAATACCAGATGAGTAAGACCCGTGAAATCTTTTGGGTTCACACGGATTTATGGAAGGCATAGGTTCAACCCATAGGGGCATCTTAGGAACATATACCACAATCTTCAAGAGTAAATAACACCAACTCGAAAGCAGAGCATGGTTGACAAAAGCAGAGAATACAATTTACCAAAGGCATTATGTATCGAGGAAATAACTCACAAGAGTTTTGGATGTGAAGGACAATGTCGGAATATCCAACAAGGATTTGGCGAACCGCAAGGAATCCGATATGAGTGTCGATGTTCAACCAGAAGAAGAAATAACGCAAAGCCATCAGATTATAGGGACATCTGAATAATTTCAAAGCTTAAATACGAAGGAATTATTATTACCAAAACGGGGGGGACCAGAAGCAGAGGCTCTGATCAAAAGATAAGTAAGTTACAAAAAAAACATATCTCGACAATCAATCAAGGTTTGATTTGCCGAGAACAAGCTCATGTCTGGAGTGACATCTGAGTCAAAAGGACGGATGCTAGTTTTGACTAGGGATTGCGAGCATCTGCAACATATTGAATCAACGAGCTCAAAATGATAGTGACAAAGGATGCCAATAAGATTACTAAGCTTATGGGATTTAACCATAATGCAAGCGCGCAAGAATCTCAAGAGCAATAAGTTGCTGAGGATTTTCAGAAGATCGAATAGTATTTCGAAGACTTTTGTGAAGCACTCAAACAACTGGGGGTGAAGAATCCACGGTAATTGTGAGGAATTATTCGTAGGAGTATTCATGCAGCAAAGAACTTCAAGGCAGTTGCAGGAGGGGTTCTCAGAACAGTGGAGAGTATTTCGAGGCATCTTGTAAAAACAAGAGCAACTTGGGACGAAGGTATGAACAACAACTATATGTAATTATCCATAAGGATATATCGGTGGGAAGGCGGTGGGCACAAAGTCTTGAGAGAACCTCGGAGAGTATCTTCGTAATCTTCTGGTGCACCAAGTGATTGTCTGGACTGACAGGCTCTCCGGGAGGAAGTGGTCACGAGATCCTAGAGTCAGAGTTAGTAAAATCTTTAACCCGAATAGAAGAGAGTTCAGAGTCCCAGAGTATAGACGAGGAATAAAAGATCCTAATACCACCCAATGGCGACGTGGGCCCGTAAGCCACACAGCCAGTGTTAGTAAAAGTTTTTCAGTGACTAGACTCAACTTCGGCCAAGGAGTTGGAAAGGGGGCTACCTACAGGCAGTCGGCTCTGATACCAACTTGTGACGCCCTCGGTTCAATCGTACACTAATCATACACGCAAATGTGTACGATCAAGATCAAGGACTCACGGGAAGATATCACAACACAACTCTAGACACAAATTAAAATAATACAAGATTTATATTACAAGCCAGGGGCCTCGAGGGCTCGAATACATCAGCTTGAATACAAACGAGTCAGCGGAAGCAACAATATCTGAGAACAGACATAAGTTAAACAAGTTTGCCTTAAGAAGGCTAGCACAAAAGCATCTACGATCGAAAAGGCAAGGCCTCCTGCCTGGGAGCCTCCTAACTACTCTTGGTCGTCGGCGTCCGTCACGTGGTAGTAGGCACCCTCGGGGTAGCAGCCGTCGTCAAAGGTGGCATCTGGCTCCTGGACTCCACCATCTGGTTGCAACAACCAGAAAGAAGAAAGAAGGGGGAAAAGGGGGAGCAAAGCAACCGTGAGTACTCATCCAAAGTACTCGCAAGCAAGGATCTACACTACATATGCAACATTATCAAAGGAAGGCTGTATATGTGGACTGGGCTGCAGAAATGCCAGAATAGAGAGAAGGTCTAGTCCTATCAAAGACTAGCATCTTCTGGAAACCACCATCTTGCAGCAAACAAGAGGGAGTAGAGTAGCATAAAGTAAAGCGGTAGTAGTGTTATCAACCTCGGCCAGAGATCCTTTCTCGACTCCCTGCGAGAAAGCAATCCCAGAGCCATACTATCCAGTTATCAACACAATCAAATCCTCATCACCATCCAGTTCTCATCACAAGTATCCAGTTCTAGTTGTATCGATCGGGATACAACTCCGAGTGTCCGTTACCGTAGGACAGGCTATGCATAGATTAGTTCTTCCCTGCAGGGGTGCACCAACTTACCCACCACGCTCGCTTAACTCCGGCCGGACACACTTTCCAGGGTCATGCCCGGCCTCGGCCAAACAATACGCCGCAACCCGACCTAGACTTAACAGAGAGGTCAACACGCCGGACTAAACCTATGCCCCCAGGGGTCATGGGCCATCTCCCCGGAAACTCCTGCACGTTGCGAACGCGGCCAGTGAGCAGACCTAGCTACCTCCCTAAAAAGGCAGGAGCTTACCAGTCCAACCCGGCGCGCGCCGCTCCGTCGCTGACGTCTATTAAGCTTCGGCTGATGCATACGACGCAGAACGCCCATACTATGTCCACGTGATGGTTAGTGCTATCAGGCCAGAGGCCCCTCGGATCAAATATCCAAATCGTAGTGGATTAGGAACGCGCGGTAACAAGCAGAGACTCACGAAAGAGGTGACCCCGTTGCCCCGTCTCGAGGACTTGCGGCAAGGGCTAAGAATGCCCGGCCACGCCTCGTAATTATGTCACGGGCACCTTCCAGGTCAACCCGTCTCCACATCACTTTCCAAGTAACAGTTGTAAAGTCCAAGTATCCGTGTGTCCAAACATCAAGAGGAAAACCCAAGGAATCACCCCCGGTGGGTTCCACTCAATGTAATCATCAAGGTGAACGTAGAGGAATCAC
Source organism: Triticum dicoccoides (assembly GCF_002162155.2). Classification (NCBI taxonomy): domain Eukaryota; kingdom Viridiplantae; phylum Streptophyta; class Magnoliopsida; order Poales; family Poaceae; genus Triticum; species Triticum dicoccoides. The sequence goes on along the minus strand of NC_041380.1, from coordinate 108,327,191 downwards.
CCTCGAGGTTCACACTTGAGGGGTTGCACGACAGAGCCGTATCGGAAGTGGTTAAGGAGGAAATCACCCTCGATGACCACGACAGAATAGCTACACTACAGGTTAACATCAGAAGTGCTGTAGAGGTCTCACCCTCGGCACTCGATAGTAACCCAGCAGTGTCGAGCAACTAAGGGGAAAGTGATGTGCGGTGCCGGGGCCTGGTCTTCAATCCCGTTGATCAGGTCTTCAATGATGAAGCAGGGGCAACAAGGACAAGGTGGGGGTCACTGATGGATCACTAACCAACCTATACTAAGCAATTTAGGATAAGCAGGTAAGGTACAATAACAGGTACAAAAGCAGGCTATGCATCAGAATAGGAGCATACAATAACAGTAGCAAAATCTAATGCAAGCATGAGAGAAAGGAATGGGCGATATCGGGATGATCAAAGGGGGGGCTTGCCTGGTTGATCTGGCAAGGAGGGGTCGTTGTCGACGACGTAGTCGATCACCGGGGCATCAGCGGCCTCGGGGTCTACCGGAGAGAAGAGGGGGAAGAAACAGTAAATACATAGCAAACAGAGGTAACACTAAGCATGACATGACGATACGTAGCGCTAAGCATGCTCTAACGCGGTCCTAGACGTTATAGGTGAAGGAGGAATTCAATCAGGAAGGTGTTCCCGGTTCCGGACCTGTGTCAGACAGATGACCGGAGGGGGAAAGTTCCATGTTCAGCATGCTAGGGGCATGTGACAGATGAACGGACCACGTATTCGGATTCGTTGGATTTTTCTGAGCAACTTTCATATAGAAAACATTTTCATCCGAGTTACGGTTTATTTTTTATGGATTTTCTAAGTTTTAAACATATTCTGGAATTATTTACATTCACAGAAATGGAATATGACGTCAGCATGACATAGGAGCGACGTCAGCAGTCAACAGTGCGGTTGACTGGTCAAAATGACCAGTGGGGCCCACTTGTCATGGACAGGGGCCTTAACAGAGTTTATTTAAAACTACTATGAGGTTAATTGGCAACTGGGCCCCACAGGTCAGTGTCTCATTATGTTAAATAAATAATTTAAATAAATAAAACATTGATTAAGGGAGTGGGGCCCGCATGTCAGCGACTGGTCAAAACCAGTCTTCGGGTGGACTGGGTCAACCGGGCTAGCGGGACCCATTGGGTCCACTGGCCAGTGGCCCAGGCGGTGCCACATCGGCGCCAGGTCAGCGCAGCCGACGGAGTGACGCCGGCGAGCCTACCCGCGGCGGTGCGTCGCCGGAGTTGGCCGGAAAACGCGTACGGGGCACGGAAAGGGGTGCCGCTAGGCACGTTCGAACGGTCACTCGACCGCGCGTCGAGTGGTGGTGGTGGCATCGCCGGACCTGGCCGAAAACGTCGCCGGCGACGAGGTCCGCGGCGGAGCGGCTACGGTCGACGGTGGAAAAGATGCTACGGCGTGCTACAGCTCAGGCGAAAGGGCTAGGCGGGAGCAGCAGTCCCCCAGGAGTGCGCTACGGGGACTTGACGGAGCAGGAGGAGCTCGGGATCTCGTGCGCGGCAGCAATGGCGGACGGCGGAGCCGGCGCTTACGGCCAGCTAGCTAGGAAAGGAGGAAACGGAGCAAGGACGGGGAGGAAGGAGGCGGAGCTTACGGGGCAGGCACACGGAGGCCTCTCGGGGTTCGGGAGCGCAGAGGGAGGCCTGTGGCTCCGGTGATCGCCGGTGACCACCGAGAAGGGGAAGAGGGCGATGCCGACGCCGCCGACCTCCCCGACTCCAGCTGATGGACGAGGACGGTGAAGCGGAGTACGGCGCACCTCCCAGGCTTGGTTTCCGGGCTCGGGGACGCTGGTGGCCGCGGGGACGACGGAGAATGGCGGCGACCGCGCTCGGGCGTCGATGGGGAACGAGAAGGCGAACGAGGAGGGATCTGGGGGGAGAGGGAAAATATCTGCGCGAGGAGGGGGGACTGACAAGGACG
>NC_041380.1:108322151-108324643 GCF_002162155.2 Triticum dicoccoides | reverse complement strand
GGCGTGGGGCGGCGAGCCGGTCGGGCGGCGACCGCAGGCACGGGCGCTCGGTCGCCCGCACAGTGAAGACGACGCGGGAGGGGGAGCTGGTCAGCTTGGGTCGGCCAGTGGGCTGAGGCCCAAGGGGGGGCGCGGTGGCCAGCTGGGCCAATCAGCCCAGTTGAGGGGTGGGGGGCTTTTCCTTTTTCTTTTACTGTAAACAGTTTTTCTTTTCTGTTTTAGCTTTTATTTATTAACAGAGAGAGAAAGGGGATTATTTGGTCAACTATTTCACTTAGGAAAAATTTGGGAGGAGTCCCATTAAATCCCTGGTGATTATAGACAGTGCCATAAATATTTTGGAGACCAGAATAATTCATTTGATATTTTTCATAATTAGGATAGCATTTAAAAATGCTGAATTGGTGCTGTTATAGTTGCTAATGCTCATTTTTGCACAAAATTGATGTTGTGTTCCTTAACAAATAATTGTTATGGAAGTTTTGGCAAATGATGAACATTTTCCCAACAACTTTTGAGCAACTTCAAACTTCACTTGAATTTGAATTGACTGGAATTTGAAATGGGATATTGAACAAAGGTGATTAAGCACTGTTTTGGAAAAATGATTAGCTTAATCAGAGATGGTTACTGTAGCATGACACTGGGGGTGTTACACCATGGCACCCCCAAGATAATCTAAGGACACCTAAAAGCCAAATCTTGGGGATGCCCCGGAAGGCATCCCCTCTTTCGTCTACTTCTATCGGTAACTTTACTTGGAGCTATATTTTTATTCACCACATGATATGTGTTTTTTCTTGGAGCGTCTTTTATGATTTGAGTCTTTGCTTGTTAGTCTACCACAATCATCCTTGATGTACACACCTTTTGAGAGAGCCATGCATGATTTGGAATTTGATAGAATACTCTATGTGCTTCACTTATATCTTTTGAGCTTTATAGTTTTGCTCTAGTGCTTCACTTATATCTTTTAGAGCATGGTGGTGGATTTGTTTTATAGAAACTATTGATCTCTCATGCTTCACTTAGATTATTTTGAGAGTCTTAATAGCATGGTAATTTGCTTAAAATCCTAATATGCTTGGTATGCAAGATTAATAATAAAACTTTCGTATGAGTGTGTTGAATGCTAAGAAAAGTTTGATGCTTGATGATTGTTTTGAGATATGGAGGTAATAATACCAAAGTCATGCTAGTTGAGTAGTTGTGAAATTGATAAATACTTGTGTTGAGGTTTGCAAGTCCCGTAGCATGCACGTATGGTAAACGTTATGCAACAAATTTGAAACATGAGGTGTTATTTGATTGTCTTCCTTAGGAGTGGCGGTCGGGGACGAGCGATGGTCTTTTCCTACCAATCTATCCCCCTAGGAGCATGCGCGTAGTGCCGAGGTTTTTGATGACTTGTAGATTTTTGCAATAAGTATGTGAGTTCTTTATGACTAATGTTGAGTCCATGGATTTGAAGGAAATATGCCCTCGAGGCAATAATAAAGTTATTATTTATTTCCTTATATCATGATAAATGTTTATTATTCATGCTAGAATTGTATTAACCGGAAACATAATACACGTGTGAATACATAGACAAAAAGAATGTCACTAGTATGCCTCTACTTGACTAGCTCGTTGATCAAAGATGGTTATGTTTCCTAGCCATAGACATGAGTTGTCATTTGATTAACGGGATCACATCATTAGGAGAATGATGTGATTGACTTGACCCATTCCGTTAGCTTAGCACTTAATCGTTTAGTTTGTTGCTATTGCTTTCTTCATAACTTATACATGTTCCTATGACTATGAGATTATGCAACTGCCGTTTACCGGAGGAACACTTTGTGTGCTACCAAACGTCGCAAGTAACTGGGTGATTATAAAGGTGCTCTACAGGTGTCTCCGTAGGTACTTGTTGGGTTGGCATATTTCGATATTAGGATTTGTCACTCCGATTGTCGGAGAGGTATCTCTGGGCCCTCTCGGTAATGCACATCACTCAAGCCTTGCAAGCATTGCAACTAATAAGTTAATTGCAGGATGATGTATTACGGAACGAGTAAAGAGATTTGCCGGTAACGAGATTGAACTAGGTATTGGAATACCGACGATCGAAACTCGGGCAAGTAACATACCGATGACAAAGGGAACAACGTATGTTGTTAAACGGTCTGACCCATAAAGATCTTCATAGAATATGTAGGAGCCAATATGAGCATCGTGGTTCCGATATTGGTTATTGACCGGAGACGTGTCTCGGTCATGTCTACATAGTTCTCGAACCCGTAGGGTCCGCACGCTTAAAGTTCGGTGACGATCGTAATTAGGGTTTTCGGGTTTGATGTACCGAAGGTTGTGCGGACTCCCGGATGTGATCACGGACATGACGAGGAGTCTCGAAATGGTCGAGACATGAAGATTGATATATTGGAAGCTTATATTTGGATATCGGAATCATTCCGGGTGAAATTGGGATTTTACCGGAGTACCGG
>NC_041380.1:108315467-108321963 GCF_002162155.2 Triticum dicoccoides | reverse complement strand
CCCCCTCCCCCTAGTCCGAATAGGACAAGGAAGGGGGGCGACGCCCCCCTTTCCTCTTTCCCCCTTCCCCTTTCCTTCTCCAACAAGGCAAGAGGGGGGAGTCCTACTCCCGGTAGGAGTAGGACTCCTCCAGGCGCACCCCTAGGGCCCGGCGGCACCTCCCCCTCACTCCTTTATATACGGGGGAGGGGGCACCCCATGACACACAAGTTGATCTTCGTGATCATTCCTTAGTCGTGTGTGGTGCCCCCTTCCACCATATTCCACCTCGGTCATATCGTAGCGGTGCTTAGGCGAAGCCCTGCGTCAGTAGAACATCATCACCGTCATCACGCCGTCATGCTGACGAAACTCTCCCTCAAGACTCGAGTGGATCGGAGCTCGAGGGACATCACCGAGTTGAACGTGTGCAGAACTCGGAGGTGTCGTACGTTCGGTACTTGGATCGGTCGGATCGGGAAGACGTACGACTACTTCCTCTAAGTTGTGTCAATGTTTCCATTGCCGGTCTACGAGGGTACGTAGACAACACTCTCCCCTCTCGTTGCTATGCATCACCATGATCTTGTGTGTGCATAGGAATTTTTTTGAAATTACTATGTTCCCCAACAGTGGCATCAGAGCCAGGTTTTATGCGTAGATGTCATATGCATGAGTAGACCACAAGTGAGTTGTGGGTGATATAAGTCATACTGCTTACCAGCATGTCATACTTTGGTTCGGCGGTATTGTTGGATGAAGCGGCCCGGACCGACATTACGCGTACGCTTACGCAAGACTGGTTTCACCATCGTGCTATGCACACAGGTGACTAGCGGGTGTCAGTTTCTCCAACTTTAGTTGAATCGAGTGTGGCTACGTCCGATCCTTGAGAAGGTTAAAACAACACTAACTTGACAAACTATCGTTGTGGTTTTGATGCGTAGGTAAGAACGGTTCTTGCTCAGCCCGTAGCAGCCACGTAAAACTAGCAACAACAAAGTAGAGGACGTCTAACTTGTTTTTGCATGGCATGCTGTGATGTGATATGGTCAAGACGTGATGAGATATAAGTTGTTGTATGAGATGATCATGTTTTGTTGAAGTTATCGGCAATTGGCAGAAGCCTTATAGTTGTCTCTTTATTGCATAAGATGCAAGTGCCAAATAATTGCTTTACTTTATCGCTATGCGATAGCAATAGTTGCAAGAGCAATAGTTGGCGAGACGACCATGTGACGACACATTGATATAGATCAAGATGATGGAGATCATGGTGTCATGCCGGTGATGATGGAGATCATGATGATGCTTTGGAGATAGAGATCAAAGGCACAAGATGATGATGGCCATATCATGTCACACATTTTGATTGCATGTGATGTTTATCTTTTATACATCTTACTTTGCTTAGTTGTGACGGTAGCATTATAAGATGATCTCTCACTAAATTTCAAGATAAAAGTGTTCTCCCTGAGTATGCATCGTTGCCAAAGTTCGTCGTGCCCAGACACCACGTGATGATCGGGTGTGATAAGCTCTACGTCCATCTACAACGGGTGCAAGCCAGTTTTGCACACGCAGAATACTCAGGTTAAACTTGACGAGCCTAGCATATGCAGATATGGCCTCGGAACACTGAGACCGAAAGGTCGAGCGTGAATCATATAGTAGATATGGTCAACATAATGATGTTCACCATTGAAAGCTATTCCATTTCACGTGATGGTCGGTTATGATTTAGTTGATTTGGATCACATGATCACTTAGATGATTAGAGGGATGTCTATCTAAGTGGGAGTTCTTAAGTAATATGATTAATTGAACTTTAATTTATCATGAACTTAGTCCTGGTAGTATTAGCATATCTATGTTGTAGATCAATAGCTCGCGATGTTGCTCCCCGTTTAATTTTTATATGTCCCTAGAGAAAACTAAGTTGAAAAATGTTAGTAGCAATGATGAGGATTGGATCCGTGATCTGAGGATTATCCTCATTGCTGCACAGAAGAATTATGTCCTTGATGCACCGCTAGGTGACAGACCTATTGCAGGAGCAGATGCAGACGTTCTGAATGTTTGGCTAGCTCAATATGATGACTACTTGATAGTTTAGTGCACCATGATTAACAGCTTAGAATCGGGACTTCAAAGACGTTTTGAACGTCATGGAACATATGAGATGTTCCAGGAGTTGAAGTTAATATTTCAAGCAAATACCCAAGTTGAGAGATATGAAGTCTCCAACAAGTTCTATAGCTAAAAGATGGAGGAGAATAGCTCAAGCAGTGAGCATGTGCTCAGATTGTCTGGGTACTACAATCGCTTGAATCAAGTGGGAGTTAATCTTCCAGATAAAATAGTGATTGACAGAATTCTCTAGTCACCATCACCAAGTTAGTAGAACTTCATGATGAACTATAATATGCAAGGGGTAACGGAAACGATTCCCAAGCTCTTCGCGATGCTGAAATCGACGAAGGTAGAAATCAAGAAAAGCATCAAGTGTTGATGGTAAACAAAACCACTAGTTTGAAGTAAAGGGAGAAAGGGAAGAAAGGGGAACTTCAAGAAGAACGGCAAGCAAGTTGCTGCTCAAGTGAAAAACCCAAGTCTGGACCTAAGCCTGAAACTGAGTGCTTCTACTGCAAAGGGACTGGTCATTGGAAGCAGAACTACCCCAAGTATTTGTCGGATAAGAAGGATGGCAAAGTGAGCAAAGGTATATTTGATATACAGATTATTGATGTGTATTTTACTAGTGTTCCTAGCAACCCCTCGGTATTTGATACTGGTTCAGTTGCTAAGAGTAGTAACTCGGAACAGGGAGTTGCAGAATGAACAGAGACTAGTTAAGGGTGAAGTGACGATGTGTGTTGGAAGTGGTTCCAAGATTGATATGATCATCATCGCACACTCCCTATACTTTCGGGATTAGTGTTGAACCTAAATAAGTGTTATTTGGTGTTTGCGTTGAGCATGAATATGATTTGATCATGTTTATTGCAATACGGTTAATCATTTAAGTAAGAGAATAAATTGTTGTTCTGTTTACATGAATAAAACCTTATATGGTTACACACCCAATGAAAATGGTTTGTTGGATCTCGATCATAGTGATACACATATTCATAATATTGAAACCAAAAGATGCAAAGTTAATAATGATAGTGCAACTTATTTATGGCACTGCCGTTTAAGTCATATTGGTGTAAAGCGCATGAAGAAAATCCGTGCTGATGGGCTTTTGGGATCACTTGATTATGAATCAGTTGATGCTTGCGAACCATGCCTCATGGGCAAGATGACTAAGACTCCGTTCTCCAGAACAATGGAGCAAGCAATGGATTTGTTGGAAATCATACATACTGATGTATGTGGTCCGATGAATATTGAGGCTCGCGACAGGTATCATTATTTTCTGATCTTCACAGATGATTTGAGCAGATATGAGTATATCTACTTGATGAAACACAAGTCTGAAACATTTGAAAAGTTTGAAGAATTTTAGAGTGAAGTGGAGAATCATCGTAACAAAAATAAAAGTTTCTACGATATGATCGCAGAAGTAAAATATTTGAGTTACGAGTTTGGCCTTTAGTTAAAACAATGTGAAATAGTTTCACTACTCATGCCACTTGGAACACCACAGTGTAATAGTGTGTCCGAACGTCGTAACTGTACTTTATTAGATATGGTGCGATCTATGATGTCTCTTGCCGATTTACCACTATCGTTGTGGGGTTATGCATTAGAGACAGCTACATTCACATTAAATAGGGCACCATCTAAATCCGTTGAGACGACACCGTATGAACTATGGTTTGGCAAGAAACCTAAGCTGTCGTTTCTTAAAGTTTGAGGTTGCAATGCTTATGTGAAAAAGTTTCAACCTGATAAGCTCAAAACCAAATCGGAGAAGTGCATCTTCATATAATATCCAAAAGAAAATGTTGGGTACACCTTCTATCGCAGATCCGAAGGCAAGATACTCATTGCTGAGAATGGATCCTTTCTAGAGAAGGAGTTTCTCTCGAAAGAAGTGAGTGGGAGGAAAGTAGAACTTGATGAGGTAATGTACCTGCTCCCTTATTGGAAAGTAGTTCATCACAGATATCTGTTCCTGTGACTACTACACCAATTAGTGAGGAAGCTAATGATGATGATCATGTAACTTCAGATCAAGTTACTACTGAACCTCGTAGGTAAACCAGAGTGAGATCCGCACCAGAGTGGTATGGTAATCCTGTTCTGGAGGTCATGTTACTTGACCATGATGAGCCTACGAACTATGAGGAAGCGATGATGAACCCAGATTCCGCGAAATGGCTTGAGGCCATGAAATCTGAGATGAGATCCATGTATGAGAACAAAGTATGGACTTTGATTGACTTGCCCATTGATCGGCGAGCTATTGAGATTAAATGGATCTTCAAGAGGAAGACAGACGCTGATAGTAGTGTTACTATCTACAAAACTAGAATTGCCGCAAAAAGGTTTTCGACAAGTTCAAGGTGTTGACTACGATGAGAGTTTCTCACTGGTATCTATGCTTAAGTATGTCCGAATCATGTTAGCAATTGCCGCATTTTATGAAATCTAGAAAATGGATAAACAAAACTGCATTCCTTAATGGATTTATTAAAGAAGAGTTGTATATGATGCAACCAGAAGGTTTTGTCAATCCTAAAGGTACTAACAAAATATGCAAGCTCCAACGATCCATCTATGGACTGGTGCAAGCATCTCAGAGTTGGAATATATGCTTTGATAAGTTGATCAAAGTATATATTTTTATACAGACTTGCGGTTAAGCCTGTATTTACAAGAAAGTGAGTGGGAGCACTACAACATTTCTAATAAGTATATGTGAATGACATATTGTTGATCGGAGATAATGTAGAATTATTCTTCAAAGCATAAAGGAATGTTTGAAAGGAGTTTTTCAAAGAAAGACCTCGGTGAAGCTACTTACATATTGAGCATCAAGATCTATAGAGATAGATCAAGACGCTTGATAAGTTTTTCAATGAGTACATACCTTGACAAGATTTTGAAGTAGTTCAAAATGAAACAGTCAAAGAAGGAGTTCTTGCCTTTGTTACAAGGTGTGAAGTTGAGTAAGACTCAAAACCCGACCACGGCAGAAAATAGAAAGAGAATGAAAGTCATTCCCTATGCCTTGGCCATAGGTTCTATAAAATATGCCATGCTGTGTACCAGATCTATTGTATACCCTACACTGTTTTGGCAAGGGAGTACAATAGTGATCTAGGAGTAGATCACTAGACAGTGGTCAAAATTATCCTTAGTGGAATAAGGATATGTTTCTCGATTATGGAGATGACAAAAAGGTTCGTCGTAAAGGGTTATGTCGATGCAAATTTTGACACTGATCCAGATGACTCTAAATATCAATCTGGATACATATTGAAAGTGGGAGCAATTAGCTAGAGTAGCTCCGTGCAGAGCATTGTTGACATAGAAATTTGCAAAATACTTACGGATCTGAATGTGGCAGACCCGTTGACTAAACTTCTCTCCCAAGCAAAACATGATCACACCTTAGTACTCTAGGGTGTTAATCACATAGCGATGTGAACTAGATTATTGACTCTAGTAAACTCTTTGGGTGTTGGTCACATGTCGATGTGAACTATGGGTGTTAATCACATGGTGATGTGAACTATTGGTATTAAATCACATGGCAATGTGAACTAGACTATTGACTCTAGTGCAAGTGGGAGACAAAAGGAAATATGCCCTAGAGGCAATAATAAAGTTCTTATTTATTTCCTTATATCATGATAAATGTTTTCATGCTAGAATTGTATTAACCGGAAACATAATACATGTGTGAATACATAGACAAACAGAATGTCACTAGTATGCCTCTACTTGACTAGCTCATTGATCAAAGATGGTTATGTTTCCTAGCCATAGACATGAGTTGTCATTTGATTAACGGGATCACATCATTAGGAGAATGATGTGATTGAATTGACCCATTCTATTAGCTTAGCACTTGATCGTTTAGTTTGTTGCTATTGTTTTCTTCATAACTTATACATGTTCCTATGACTATGAGATTATGCAACTCCCGTTTACCGGAGGAACACTTTATGTGCTACCAAACGTCACAATGTAACTAGGTGATTATAAAGGTGCTCTACAGGTGTCTCCGAAGGTACTTGTTGGGTTGGCGTATTTCGAGATTAGGATTTGTCACTCCGATTGTCGGAGAGGTATCTCTGGGCCCTCTCGGTAATGCACATCACTCAAGCCTTGCAAGCATTGCAACTAATAAGTTAGTTGCGGTCTGACCGATAAAGATCTTCGTAGAATATGTAGGAGCCAATATGAGCATCCAGGTTCCGCTATTGGTTATTGACCGGAGACGTGTCTCGGTCATGTCTACATAGTTCTCGAACCCGTAGGGTCCGCACGCTTAAAGTTCGGTGACGATCGTAATTAGGGTTTTTGTGTTTTGATGTACCGAAGGTTGTTCGGAGTCCCG
>NC_041380.1:108293303-108315057 GCF_002162155.2 Triticum dicoccoides | reverse complement strand
GGCCTACATGGTCCCTAAGGGAGAAGAGGAGGCCCGGCCAGGGCAGGCCGTGCGCCCCCTCCCCCCTAGTCCGAATAGGACAAGGAAGGGGGGCGGCGCCCCCCTTTCCTCTTTCCCCATTCCCCTTTCCTTCTCCAACAAGGCAAGAGGGGGAGTCCTACTCCCGGTAGGAGTAGGACTCCTCCAGGCGCACCCCTAGGGGCCGGACGCACCTCCCCCCTCCCTCCTTTATATACGGGGGCACCCCATGACACACAAGTTGATCTTCGTGATCGTTCCTTAGCCGTGTGCGGTGCCCCCTTCCACCATATTCCACCTCGGTCATATCGTAGCGGTGCTTAGGCGAAGCCCTGCGTCGGTAGAACATCATCACCGTCATCATGCCGTCGTGCTGACGAAACTCTCCCTCAACACTCGGCTGGATCGGAGCTCGAGGGATGTCACCGAGTTGAACGTGTGCAGAACTCGCAGGTGTCGTACGTTCGGTACTTGGATCGGTCGGATCGGGAATACGTACAACTACTTCCTCTACATTGTGTCAATGCTTCCGTTGCCGGTCTACGAGGGTACTTAGACAACACTCTCCCCTCTCGTTGCTATGCATCACCATGATCTTATGTGTGCGTAGGAATTTTTTTGAAATTACTACGTTCCCCAACAGGATTATACGCACTCTCACCCTTCCATCCTTGCTAGCCTCTTCGATACCGTGCATTGCCCTTTCTCACATTGATAGTTGGTGCAAACTTCGTCGGTGCATCCAAACTCCGTGATATGATACGTTCTTTCACACATAAACCTCCTTATATCTTCCTCAAAACAGCCACCATACCTACCTATTATGGCATTTCCATAGCCATTCCGAGATATATTGCCATGCAACTTTCCATCATTCCGTTCATCATGACACATTCATCATTGTCATATTGCTTAGCATGATCATGTAGTTGACATAGTATTTGTGGCAAAGCCACCGTCCATAATTCTTTCATACATGTCACTCTTGGTTCATTGCATATCCCGGTACACCGCCGGAGGCATTCATATAGAGTCATCTTTGTTCTAGTATCGAGTTGTAATCATTGAGTTGTAAATAAATAGAAGTGTGATTATCATCATTATTAGAGCATTGTCCCAAGTGAGGAATAAAAAAAAGGCCATAAAAAAGAGAAGGCCCCCAAAAAAGAGAAAGGCCATAAAAAAGAGAAGGCCGAGAGAATAAAAAATTAGAGAAAAAGAGAGAAGGGACAATGTTACTATCCTTTTACCACACTTGTGCTTCAAAGTAGCACCATGATCTTCATAGTAGAGAGTCTCTCATGTTATCACTTTCATATACTAGTGGGAATTTTTCATTATAGAACTTGGCTTGTATATTCCAACAATGGGCCGTCTCAAGTGCCCTAGGTCTTCATGAGCAAGCAAGTTGGATGCACACCCACTAGTTTCTTTTGTTGAGCTTTCATACATTTATAGCTCTAGTGCATCCGTTGCATGGCAATCCCTACTCCTTGCATTAACATCAATCGGTGGGCATCTCCATAGCCCATTGATTAGGCTCGTTGATGTGAGACTTTCTCCTTTTTGTCTTCTCCACATAACCCCCTCATTATATTCTATTCCACCCATAGTGCTATATCCATGGCTCGCGCTCATGTATTGCGTGAAAGTTTATGAGTTTGAGATTACTAAAGTATGAAACAATTGCTTGGCTTGTCATTGGGGTTGTGCATGATGATAGCATTCTTGTGTGACGAAAATGGAACATGACTAAACTATATGATTTTGTAGGGATGGACTTTCTTTGGCCATGTTATTTTGAGAAGACATAATTGCTTAGTTAGTGTGCTTGAAGTATTAGCATTTTTATGTCAATATGAACTTTTGTCTTGAATCTTTCGGATCTGAATATTCATACCATAATTAAGAAGAATTACATTAAAATTATGCCAAGTAGCACTCCGCATCAAAAATTCTGTTTTTATCATTTACCTACTCGAGGACGAGCAGGAATTAAGCTTGGGGATGCTTGATACGTCTCCAACGTATCTATAATTTTTGATTGCTCCATGCTATATTATCTACTGTTTTAGACATTATTGGGCTTTATTATCCACTTTTATATTATTTTTGGAACTAACCTATTAACCGGAGGTCCAACCCAAAATTGTTGGTTTTTGCCTGTTTTAGGGGTTCGAAGAAAAGGAATATCAAACGGAGTCCAAACGGAATGAAACCTTCGGAAACGTGATTTTCTCATCGGATAAGATCCAGGAGACTTGGACCCTCCATCAAGAAAGCCACAAGGTGGTCACGAGGGTGGAGGGCGCGCCCCCTACCTCGTGGTCCCCTCGAAGCTCCACCGACATACTTCTTCCTCCTATATATATCCACGCACCCCCAAACGATCGGGGACGGAGCCAAAAACCTAATTCCACCACCGCAACTTTCTGTATCCATGAGATCCCATCTTGGGGCCTGTTCGGGAGCTCCACCGGAGGGGGCATCGATCACGGAGGGCTTCTACATCATCATCCAAGCCTCTCCGATGAAGTGTGAGTAGTTTACTTTAGACCTACGGGTCCATAGCTAGTAGCTAGATGGCTTCTTCTCTCTTTTTGGATCTCAATACAATGTTCTCCCCCTCTCTCGTGAAGATCTATTCGATGTAATCTTCTTTTTGCGGTGTGTTTGTTGAGGCCGATGAATTGTGGGTTTATGATCAAGTCTATCTATGAATAATATTTGAATCTTCTCTGAATTCTTTTATGTATGATTGGTTATCTTTGCAAGTGTCTTCAAATTATCAGTTTGGTTTGGCCTATTAGATTGGTTGTTCTTGCCATGGGAGAAGTGCTTAGCTTTGGGTTCAATCTTGCGGTGTCCTTTCCCAGTGACAGAAGGGGTAGCAAGGCACGTATTGTATTGTAGCCATCGAGGATAACAAGATGGTTTTTTTTATCATATTGCATGAAACTATCCCTGTACATCATGTCATCTTGCTAAAGGCGTTACTCTGTTTTTAACTTAATACTCTAGATGCATGCTGGATAGTGGTCGATGAGTGGAGTAATAGTAGTAGATGCAGAATCGTTATGGTCTACTTGTCTCGGACGTGATGCCTATATACATGATCATACCTAGATATTCTCATAACTATGCTCAATACTGTCAATTGCTCAACAGTAATTTGTTCACCCACCGTAGAATACTTATGCTCTTGAGAGAAGCCACTAGTGAAACCTATGGCCCCCGGGTCTCTTTCTCATCATATCAATCTCCATCACTTTATTATTGCTTTGCTTTTGCTTTTCTTTTACTTTATTTACTTCGCATCTCTATACCAAAAATACCAAAAATATTATTTATCATCTTTACCAGATCTCACTTTCGTAAGTCACCGTGAAGGGATTGACAACCCCTAAGCGCGTTGGTTGCGTTGAGCTATTGTTTTTGTGTAGGTACAAGGGACTCGAGTGTAGCCTCCTACTGGATTGATACCATGGTTCTAAAAAACTGAGGGAAATACTTAAGCTACTTTGCTGCATCATCCCTTCCTCTTCGGGGAAATCCAACGCAGTGCTCAAGAGGTAGCAACCTGCAAGCTTAAATAATCCACAAACTTGGTCCACATATATCAGATGTTCATCAGGATGTTTTGTTCCATCTCCGAGAAAAGGATTAGCTAGCAGTTTTTCTATCATACCCGAAGGAACTTCAAAGCAAGCATTTTCATTTTCATATTCATTTTCAGTAGGTTCAGTAGGTTGAGGAGCAACTCTTTGCTCTATTGGTCGAGGTGAAGATACCCCGAACAAGCCCCTCAGAGGATTACCTTCCATGGTAACCAGTGATAGTAAATTTCAGCACACTATATAAATTTTTCCTTACCAAATTCCACCTACCAAAGGTCTTTCACTCCCCGGAAACGGCGCCAGAAAAGAGTCTTGATGACCCACAAGTATAGGGGATCTATCATAGTCCTTTAGATAAGTAAGAGTGTCGAACCCAACGAGGAGCAGAAGGAAGTGATAAGCGGTTTCCAGCAAGGTATTCTCTGCAAGTACTGAAAGAAGTGGTAACAAATAGTTTTGTGATAGGATAGTTTGTAATGAGCAACAAGTAACAAAAGTAAATAAAGTGCAACAAGGTGGCCCAATCCTTTTTTAGCAAAGGACAAGCCTGTACAAACTCTTATATGATGTAAAGCGCTCCCGAGGACACATGGGAATATCGTTAAGCTAGTTTTCATCACGTTCATATGATTTGCGTTCGGTACTTTGATAATTTGGTATGTGGGTGGACTGGTGCTTGGGTGTTGTCCTTACTTGGACAAGCATCCCACTTATGATTAACCTCTATTGCAAGCATCCGCAAATACAACAAAAGTATTAAGGTAAACCTAACCATAGCATGAAACATATGGATCCAAATCTGCCCCTTACGAAGCAACGCATAAACTAGGGTTTAAGCTTCTGTCACTCTAGCAACCCATCATGTACTTATTACTTCCCAATGCCTTCCTCTAGGCCCAAATAATGGTGAAGTGTCATGTAGTCGACGTTCACATAACACCACTAGAGGAGAGACAACATACATCTCATTAAAATATCGAACGAATACCAAATTCACATGACTACTAATAGCAAGACTTCTCCCATGTCCTCAGGAACAAAAGTAACTACTCACAAAGCATAAACATGTTCATCATCAGAGGGGTATTAATATGCATATAGGATCTGAACATATGATCTTCTACCGATTAAACCAACTAGCATCAACTACAAGGAGTAATTAACACTACTAGCAACCTACTAGCACCAATCCCGGACTTGGAGACAAGAATTGGATACAAGAGATGAACTAGGGTTTTGAGATGAGATGGTGCTGATGAAAATGTTGATGGAGATTGCCCTCTCCCGATGAGAGGACCGTTGGTGATGACGATGGCGATGATTTCCCCCTCCGGGAGGGAAGTTTCCCCGGCAGAACAGCTCCGCCAGAGCCCTAGATTGGTTCCGCCAAGGTTCCACCTCGTGGCGGCGGAGTTTCGTCCGAGAAGATGGCTTATGATTTTTTTTTCACATCGAAAGACTCCATATAGTAGAAGATGGCCACCGGAGGGCCACCAGGGGGCCCACGAGGTAGGGGGCGCGCCCCCCACCCTCATGGGAAGGGTGTGGCCCCCCGGTGAGGTTCTTGCGCTCAGTATTTTGTGTATATTTGGAAAACATCATCCGTGAAGTTTCAGGACTTTTGGAGCTGTGCAGAATAGGTCTCTAATATTTGCTCCTTTTCCAGCCCAGAATCCCAGCTGCCGACATTCTCCCTCTTTATGTAAACCTTGTAAAATAAGAGAGAATAGGCATAAGTATTGTGACATAATGTGTAATAACAACCCATAATGCAATAAATATTGATATAAAAGCATGATGCAAAAATGGACGTATCAGCCCACGAGGTAGGGGGCTGACGCGCCCCCACCCTCGTGGAGAGGTGGTGGGCCCCTCGCCTTCATCTTTTGCAGGTATTTTTCTTATTTTCTGAAAAGTGGCTCCGTGAAGTTTCAGGTCATTCTGAGAACGTTTGTTTCTGCACATAAATAACACTATGGTAATTCTGCTGAAAACAGCGTCAGTCTGGGTTAGTTCCATTCAAATCATGCAAGTTAGAGTCCAAAACAAGGGAAAACGTGTTTGGAAAAGTAAATACGACGGAGACGTATCATTCGCGCCAAGTTCGGCCGCCGTCCAGCCTTTGCATCGTGCGCTGCCTCCCCTGCTTCTGCACGCGAACGAGGCTGAAGACACACCCCTCCTGCCCATGTTGACCTCGCCCGCTCGATTCCCTTCCTCGCCTTGGTTCTCGTTGTCTCACCGCCGGATCCCGTCGTCCCCGCCACCCACTTGTCGCCGATGGTCGCCTCCGCGCCAAGTCCCTCGCTGCGCTACATCTTGGCTGCAGCGAGCGGGAGCTGCAGTAGCTGCAGGTTCCTTCGTTGACCGACTCTGCCTCGCTGACCCTCGCGACCGCCAGCCACAGCGTCTCGCCTGTGGACCAGATCCAGCGAGCCGAGCCTAGCAGCCGGCCTGACCAAGCCTCTTCCCAACTGGGTCTCAGCCCAATGTGAGCCACCCCAGCGCCCCCTTTTTTCCTCTGTTGGGCTTGCTGTCCAGATTTGGCCCATGTTACATTTTTTTCCTCTAGGCGATTTTGCTAATATTCCAGAGAACGCTGTTTTTATAGAAAAGACCCCTCATGTTCATACATTTAATAACTCACAATCTATGCATCTTTTGTAAAACTTCATATATGAAAAATGCTTAGATTTCTGTCTAGTTTCATAATATGCCACTTTCATCCATGTTTGAAATGCTTAAAATGATGTTTGATTAAATTTGCTCATATAGCATGCTAAAATGATTTAATTCATAACTAAATAACCGTAGCTCCAAACCTAACAAACTTTATATGTAAATGGGGTAGAAAAATGCCTAGTTTAGCATGGTGGCATCACTTTGCATGTTTAATAACTCTGAAATGTGGTTTAGGGCAGAATAGTACCAAATCCATAATTTGCACATGAGGATTTTTTCGGACTTGTTGTTTGTTGTTCCGACCTCATTTAAACTTGCCTAGATAGGTAGTTATCTTTTGCTTCACCTCTTGCCATGTTAATCAACATTTAATATTGTTGGGTACATAAACGAGATCGAACTAAATAACTTGAATGTGGTGTTCCGTCAATATGCAACTCGTTGCATATTGAGCTCCACTTAACTTGTAGTGTTGTTTGTGCACTTTGCCATGCCATGCTTCATTAAACCGGACATGCATCATACTTGGTTGTGCATCATGCCATGTTGATGTGATGGTTGTTTACTATGTTGTTTGCTTCTTTCCGGTGTTGCTTCTTCGGGTTAGTTCCGATAACGTCGCATTTGTGAGGATCCGTTCGACTAAGTCTGTTTGTCTTCTTCATGGACTCGTTCTTCTTCCTTGCGGGATCTCAGGCAAGATGACCATACCCTCGAAATCACTTCTATCTTTGCTTGCTAGTTGCTCGCTCTTTTGCTATGTCGCGATACCTACCACTTGCTATATCATGCCTCACATTATTGCCATGTCAGCCTCTAACCCACCTTTCCTAGCAAACCGTTGCTTGGCTATGTTACCGCTTTGCTCAGCCCCTCTTATAGTGTTGTTAGTTGCAGGTGAAGATGAAGTTTGTTCCTTGTTGGAACATGGATTTGTTGGGATATTATTATTATATCTTATTTACTTTAATGCACCTATATACTTGGTAAAGGGTGGAAGGCTCGGCCTTATGCCTGGTGTTTTGTTCCACTCTTGCTGCCCTAGTTTCCGTCATACCGGTGTTATGTTCCTTGATTTTGCGTTCCTTACACGGTTGGGTTATAATGGGAACCCCTTGACAGTTCGCTTTGAATAAAATTCCTCCAGCAAGGCCCAACCTTGGTTTTACCATTTGCCACCTAAGCCTTTTTCTCTTGGGTTCTGCAGACTCAAGGGTCATCTTTATTTTAAACCCCCGAGCTAGTGCTCCTCTGAGTGTTGGTCCAACCTGTCAGCCGCCGGTGACCACCAGGGGCAACTCTGGGTTGGCCTACCGGAAGTTTGGACAATCCGGTGTGCCCTAAGAACGAGATATGTGCAGCTCCTATCGGGATTTGTCGGCACATTCGGGCGGCTTTGTTGGTCTTGTTTTACCATTGTCGAAATGTCTTATAACCGGGATTCCGACTCTGATCGGGTCTTCCTGGGAGAAGGAATATCCTTCGTTGACCGTGAGAGCTTGTGATGGGCTAAGTTGGGACACCCCTGCAGGGTTTTGAACTTTCGAAAGCCGTGCCCGCGGTTATGGGCAGATGGGAATTTGTTAATGTCCGGTTGTAGAGAACTTGACACTTAACTTAATTAAAATGAATCAACCGCGTGCGTAGCCGTGATGGTCTCTTTCCGGCGGAGTCCGGGAAGTGAACACAGTTCTTGTGTTATGCTTGAACGTAAGTAGTTTCAGGATCACTTCTTGATCACTTCTAGTTCACGACCGTGCTTTGTTTCTCTTCTCGCTCTCATTTGCATAAGTTAGCCACCATATATGCTAGTGCTTGCTGCAGCTCCACCTCACTACCTTTTCCTACCCATAAGCTTAAATAGCCTTGATCGTGAGGGTTTGAGATTTCTGAGTCCCCGTGACTCGCAGATACTTCCAAACAGTTGCAGATGCCGACGATACCAGTGCAGGTGACGCAACCGAGCTCAAGTGGAGCTCAACGAAGATCGTGTTCGTTGTGTTGTTTCGTTTCTAGTTGATCAGTAGTGGAGCCCAGTCGGGACGATCAAGGATCTAGCATTAGGGGTTGTCTTTCTTTATTTCATTCCATAGTCGGACCTTGGTTGTATTCTGGATGATGTAATGCTATATTTATGTATTGTGTGAAGTGGCGATTGTAAGCCAACTCTTTATCCCTCTCTTATTCAGTACATGGGATGTGTAAAGATTACCCCTCTTGCGACATGCCTACTATGCGGTTATGCCTCTAAGTCGTGCTCCGATACGTGGGAGAAATAGCTGCATCGTGGGTGTTGCAGAGCCAAAGAATATTCTCAAGTATTAGCAGCTGAGTTGTCAATTCAATCACACCTGTAAACTCAGTATCTACAGCAAAGTAATATGATAGTAGTGGTAACAGTAGCAAAAGGTAATGAAAAGAAGAGTAATGTTTTTGGTATTTTGTAGTGATTGTAACAATATCAACGGGAAAAGTAATTAAGCAAAGAACAATATATGGAAAGCTCGTAGGCAATGGATTGGTGATAGAGAATTATGCCGGATGTGGTTCATCATGTAACAATCATAACCTAGGGTGACACAGAACTAGCTCCAATTCATCAATGTAATGTAGGCATGTATTCCGAATATAGTCATACGTGCTCATGGAAAAGAACTTGCATGACATTTTTTGTCCTACCCTTCCGTGGCAGCGGGGTCCTAGTGGAAACTAAGGGATATTGAGGCCTCCTTTTAATAGAGTACTAGACCAAAGCATTAACACATAGTGAATACATGAACTCCTCAAACTACGGTCATCACCGGGAGTGGTCCCGATTATTGTCACTTCGGGGTTGCCGGATCATAACACATAGTAGGTGACTATAGGCTTGCAAGATAGGATCAAGAACTCTCATATATTGATGAAAACATAATAGGTTCATATCTGAAATCATGGCACTCGGGCCCTAGTGACAAGCATTAAGCATAGCAAAGTTAGCAACATCAATCTCAGAACATAGTGGATACTAGGGATCAAACCCTAACAAAACTAACTCGATTACATGATAAATCTCATCCAACCCATCACCGTCCAGCAAGCCTACGATGGAATTACTCACGCACGGCGGTGAGCATCATGAAATTGGTGATGGAGGATGGTTGATGATGACGATGCCGACGGATTCCCCTCTCCGGAGCCCCGAACGGACTCCAGATCAGCCCTCTCGAGAGGTTTTAGGGCTTGGCGGCAGCTCCGTATCATAAAACGCGATGAATCCTTCTCCCTGATTTTTTCTCCCCGAAAGTGAATATATAGAGTTGGAGTTGAGGTCGGAGGAGCTCCAGGGGGGACACGAGGTAGGGGGGCGCGCCCCCACCCTCGTGGCTAGGGTGTGGGCCCCTGGTCTTGATCTTTTGCCAGTATTTTTTGTTATTTCCAAAAATACGCTCCGTGGAGTTTGAGGTCATTCCGAGAACTTTTGTTTCTTCACATAAATAACACCATGGCAATTCTGCTGAAAACAACGTCAGTCCGGGTTAGTTCCATTCAAATCATGCAAGTTAGAGTCCAAAACAAGGGAAAAAGTGTTTGGAAAGTAGATACGACGGAGATGTATCATGGGAACCTACTATTAAAATTAAAATTAGAGATCATGAATGCTATGCTTTATGTGATTTGGGTTCTAGTGTTTCCACGATTCCAAAAACTTTGTGTGATGTGTTAGGTTTCCGTGAATTTGATTATTGTTCTTTAAATTTGCATCTTGCGGATTCCACCATTAAGAAACCTATGGGAAGGATGATGTTCTTATTTTTGCAAATAGGAATTATGTGCTCGTAGATTTCATTGTTCTCGATATAGATTGCAATCCTACATGTCCTATTATTCTTGATAGACCTTTCCTTAGAACGATTGGTGCAATTATTGATATGAAAGAAGGAAATATTAGATTCCAATTTCCATTAAGGAAAGGCATGGAACACTTTCCTAGGAAGAAAATTAAATTACCTTATAAATCTATTATGAGAGCCACTTATGGATTACATATCAAAGATGACAATACCTAGATCTATTCTTGTTTTTATGCCTAGGGGCGTTAAACGATAGCGCTTGTTGGGAGGCAACCCAATTTTATTTTTGTTTCTTGTTTTTTTCCTGTTTAGTAATAAATAATTCATCTAGCTTCTGTTTAGATGTGGTTTTATGTTTTTAATTAGTGTTTGTGCCAAGTAGAACCTTTGGGAAGACTTGGGGGGAATCTTTGCGATCTTGCTATAAAAAACAGAAACTTTAGCGCTCATGAGATTAGCTGCCATTTTTTACTGGAGAGTGCGATTAGGTTGATTCTTTTTAAAGATGATTAATAGACAAATTCCTCACGTCCACCAATTTATTTCAGAATTTTTGGGGTTATAGAAGTATTCGAAACCTACAGATTACTACAGACTGTTCTGTTTTTGACAGATTCTATTTTTCGTGTGTTGTTTGCTTATTTTGATGAAAGTATCGGGTGGTATGAATCATAGAGAAGTTGGAATACAGTAGGTTTAACACCAATATAAATAAAGTATGAGTTCATTACAGTATCTTGAAGTGGTGGTTTGTTTTCTTATACTAACAAAGCTCATGAGATTTTCTGTTTAGTTTTGTGTTGTGAAGTTTTCAAGTTTTGGGTAAAGATTTGATGGATTTTGAAATAAGGAGTGGCAAGAGCCTAAGATTGGGGATTCCCAAGGCACCCCAAGGTAAAATTCAAGGACAACCAAAAGCTTGGGGATGCCTTGGAAGACATCCTCTCTTTCATCTTCGTCCATCGGTAACTTTACTTGAGGCTATATTTTTATTCACCACATGATATGTGTTTTGCTTGGAGCGTCTTGTATGACTTGAGTCTTTGCTTTTTAGTTTACCACAATCATCCTTTCTGTACACACCTTTTGGAGAGACACACATAAATCGTAATTTATTAGAATACTCTATATGCTTCACTTATATCTTTTGAGCTAAATAATTTTGCTCTAGTGCTTCACTTATACCTTTTTAAAGAGCACGGTGGTGGTTTTATTTTATAGAAATTATTGATCTCTCATGCTTCACTTATATTATTTTGAGAGTCTTTTAGAACAACATGGTAATTTGCTTTGGCTATTAAATTAGTCCTAATATGATAGGCATCTAAGATGGGTATAATAAAAACTTCCATAAAAAGTGCATTGAATACTATGAGAAGTTTGATACTCGATAATTGTTTTGAGATATGAAGATGGTGATATTAGAGTCATGCTAGGTGATTAGTTGTGAATTTGAGAAATACTTGTTCTAAAGTTTGTCATTCCCATAGCATGCACGTATGGTGAACCGTTATGTGATGAAGTCGGAGCATGATTTATTTATTGATTGTCTTCCTTATGAGTGGCGGTCGGAGACAAGTGATGGTCTTTTCCTACCAATCTATCCCCCTAGGAGCATGTGTGTAGTACTTCGTTTCGATAACTAATAGATTTTTGCAATAAGTATGTGAGTTCTTTATGACTAATGTTGAGTCCATGGATTATACGCACTCTCACCCTTTCACTATTGCTAGCCTCTCTAATACCGCGCACCTTTCGCCGGTATCATACACTCACCATATACCTTTCTCAAAACAGCCACCATACCTGCCTATTATGGCATTTCCATAGCCACTCCGAGATATATTGCCATGCAACTTACCACCGTTCCGTTTGTTATGACACGTTACATCATTGTCATATTGCTTTGCATGATCATCTAGTTGACATCGTATTTGTGGCAAAGCCACCTTTATAATTCTTTCATACATGTCACTCTTGATTCATTGCATATCCCGGTACACCGCCGGAGGCATTCACATAGAGTCATATTTTGTTCTAGTATCGAGTTGTAATTTTTGAGTTGTAAGTAAATAAAAGTGTGATGATCATCATTATTAGAACATTGTCCCAAGTGAGGAAAGGATGATGAAGACTATGATTCCCCCACAAGTCGGGATGAGATTCCGGACGAAAATAAAAAAAAGAAAAAAGAGGCCATAAAAAAGGGAGAGGCCCAAATAAAAAAACGGAAAAAATAAGAGAAAAGGAGAGAAAGGAAAATGTTACTATCCTTTTACCACACTTGCGCTTCAAAGTAGCACCATGATCTTCATGATAGAGAGTCTCCTATGTTGTCACTTTCATATACTAGTGGGAATTTTACATTATAGAACTTCGCTTGTATATTTCAATGATGGGCTTCCTCAAAATTCCTTAGGTCTTCGTGAGCAAGAGAGTTGGATGCACACCCACTTAGTTTCTTTTGTTGAGCTTTCATACACTTATAGCTCTAGTGCATCCGTTGCATGGCAATACCTACTCACTCACATCAAAAATTCTGTTTTTATCATTTACCTACTCGAGGACGAGCAGGAATTAAGCTTGGGGATGCTTGATACGTCTCCAATGTATCTATAATTTTTTATTGTTCCATGCTATTATATTATCCCTTTTGGATGTTTAATGGGCTTTAATATACCTTTTTATATTATTTTTGGGACTAACCTTCTAACCAAAGACCCAATGCAAATTGCTGTTTTTTGCCTATTTCAGTGTTTCGTAGAAAAGGAATATCAAACAGATCCAAACGGAATGAAACCTTAGGGAGAGTTATTTTTGGAACAAACGCAATCCAGAAGACTTGGAGTGGACGTCAAGGAAGAAACGAGGCGTCCACGAGGTATGAGGGCGCGCCCAGGGGGGTAGGCGCGCCCCCCACCCTCATGGGCCCCTCGTGGCTCCGCCGACCTACTTCTTTCGCCTATATATACTCATATACCCCGAAAACATCCGAGAGCACCATGAAACCCTATTTCCACCGCCGCGACCTTCTGTACCAGTGAGATCCCATCTTGGGGCCTTTTTCGGCGCTCTGCCAGAGGGGGAATCGATCACGGAGGGCTTCTACATCAACACCATAGCCTCTCCGATGATGTGTGAGTAGTTTACCACAGACCTTCGGGTCCATAGTTATTAGCTAGATGGCTTCTTCTCTCTCTTTGGATCTTAATACAAAGTTCTCCTTGATTCTCTTAGAGATCTATTCGATGTAATTCTTTTTGCGGTGTGTTTGTCGAGATCCGATGAATTTTAGGTTTATGATCAAGATTATCTATGAACATTATTTGATTCATCTCTGAATTCTTTTATGCATGATTTAATATCTTTACAAGTCTCTTCGAATTATCAGTTTGGTTTGGCCTATTAGATTGATCTTCCTTGCAATGGGAGAAGTGCTTAGCTTTGGGTTCAATCTTGCGGTGTCCTTTTCCAGTGACAGCAGGGGCAGCAAGGCACGTATTGTATTGTTGCCATCGAGGATAAAAAGATGGGTTTATATCATATTACTTGAGTTTATCCCTCTACATCATGTCATCTTGCCTAATGTGTTACTCTGTTCTTATGAACTTAATACTCTAGATGCATGCTGGATAGCGGCCGATGTGTGGAGTAATAGTAGTAGATGCAGAATCGTTTCGGTCTACTTGTCGCGGACGTGATGCCTATATACATGATCATGCCTAGATATTCTCATAACTATGCGCTTTTCTATCAATTGCTCGACAGTAATTTATTCACCCACCGTAGAATTTGCTATGCGTTGCAACACTAGCGCCGCCGCCGTCCGCTGCATCGCAGCTCCGAGAACTGCCGGCGAGAGCTCCATTGGAGCACCGGGAGTCGCTGGCCGCTGCATCACAACTCCGATGAGCCGCCGGTGAGAGCTCCAATGGAGCTCTGGGAGCGGCTGGCGAGAGCTCCATTGGAGCACCGGTGCTGCACTGCGGCTTCGACCCCACCGACGAGGGCTGCAACGGAGCACCGGGAGCGGCCGGCGAGAACTCCATTGGAGCACCGAGCTGCTGCACTGCAGCTTCGACCCCGCCGACGAGCGCTGCAACGGAGCATCGGGAGCCGCCGGCGAGAGCTCCATTGCAGCACCGCACCCGGCAAGCCCCACGAGGGTCGCATCACCTCTTGTGCTGCACTTAGAGCGTCGGCGAGCTCAGGCACCGAGCGCTGCACTGCA
The DNA here is from genome assembly GCF_002162155.2 of Triticum dicoccoides. NCBI lineage: Eukaryota > Viridiplantae > Streptophyta > Magnoliopsida > Poales > Poaceae > Triticum > Triticum dicoccoides. The sequence continues at coordinate 108,300,676 of NC_041380.1, read as the reverse complement.
GCTCGACAACCCGCCGGTGAGCGCCGCAACGTAGCACCAGGAGCCGCCGCGCGAGAGCTCCATTGTAGCACCACTCCGGCGAGCTCCACGGCGCCGCTTGTGCCACACAACACCTCCGCCGCCGTTGAGAGATCCACGGGGACGCAACTCCCTCCGACGATGAGCGACACCCGCCTCCGGCCTCCCCGTGTTGCACTACAGCACCGGCGAAGAGCGGCGCCAGCCTCCGACCTCCTCCTTCATGCTCCAGCACCAACCTCAGGCCCTTTTCTCGCTTGTGACGACACAAGAAGGGGAAAAAGAAGAAGCGAGTGGGGGAGAACGTGTGGAGCCGAAGAGATAAGGCTCGAGGGTGGTTGCGAGCGGTGTGTTGGGGGGACACGTGTCGTTCGCTCCAGGCGGTTTGCGCGAGAGAAACGTAAGTCGGATTATTTTGAATGTTTTCCATAAATCATTGATATTATCCGTCAAAAAAATCATTGCTATTATTTTCCCGACATAAAATAAAGGAAATCTCTTTAAATTGCCCGACTGATTTCTGGGAACAAATCAGCCGCTCCCCACGATCGCCACGCGTCTCGGTATGGACCCAGGCACCGCTTTCTCTCGTGCCTTATCTCATGCCGCGAATCACACCCACATGTTCTCCCTTCCTGTGTTTGACCACTTCGTACTCTTCTATCCTCCACTCCGGCAACTCCCTTGAAGCCCCTTCCACAGCGCCGCCGCCTAAATCTGCGACGGGGGCCTGCTGAGAACGCCCCTCTTTCTCTCTCATCGGATCCTCCACCACCGCAGCAGGCGGCCATGCCGCCACCACCAACCAGCACCACACTCACCTCCTCTCCCATCTATAAAAATTCGCTGCCACCTCCCAAATCAGAGCCCCTTGCTGCAAATCGGGGCACCCAAGTGAGAAATCTGTCGCGGGGCGCCGCGACTGCAGAGGGAGACGAGGGGATGTGCTGCAAGCCCGCGTCACCCGCTTGCGCGGCGGCACTGCATGGTTTTCTGTTGCCATGAAGGGGCATCGGCCCATGCTGCAGGCCAGCCGTGGACGCTACTACCCGGTGTAACAAGAGACCACGCCGCTGCATTGAGGTCAAATGAAAGTGCTGCAATGGGGGCCGCCGGAGCTAGGATGGAGCATCGCCGAGGCCCTGTGGTGCACTCATGGAGCTGTAATGGAGCATCGCCGGGGCCGTGTGGTGCACTCATGGAGCTGTAATGGAGCATCGCCGGGGCGCCGGGGCTGCAATGGAGCATCACTGGCGCAGCCGGAGGTGCAATGGAGCATCGCCGTAGCCGCCGGAGCTGCAACGGAGCATCGCCGGGGCTGCGCGGTGCACCGATGAAGCTGTAATGGAGCATCACCGGGCAGTCGGAGGTGCAATGGAGCATCGCCGGAGCCACCGGAGTTGCAATGGAGCATCGGGGCCGTGCGGTACAGCGATGAAGTCGCAATGGAACGTCATGGGGCGTCGGAGCTGCAATAGAGCGTCACCGAGGCCGCTGATGCTGTGATGGAGCATCACCTGGACTCCGGTGCTACAAATGGCGGGCAGCTCCGAGTCACACCCGGCGCTCTGGCGAACATGGCAGCATGGCATGCAGTGCCGGCCAGGGGCAGTCGCCGATGGCTGGTGGGACTGTTGTGAGCACGAAGGATAAGTGGATAACGCAGTACTGCAGAGTCATGGGTTGTGCTGGAGCGTGCGTTCTGTGAGCAACGATCCGACGGTTGGGGTCCTTTGCATCAGACGGCTGGCTAGGTGGATGATTTCTCTAAAATAAAGGGTCATTATTTCCACAACAGAAAAATCAATCGTTGGGTCACGCACGCCACACACACACCCTCGGCAAAGCAAAGCTAGCCGTTGCGCCTTGCGGCTCGCGCGGAGACGAGCCGGTCCAGTGCAGTCCACCACAGGCTCGAGTCAAAGTCCAACTCCGACCTTGCCAGCCCGGTCACCCGAGCCCGACACCTGTCAAACCAACCAGTGTGTGCGAGCCGGCGAAGAGAGCGTTTCTCATCAAAACCCGAGCGCAGGGACCCGCACCAGTCCGGCATTCCCTCCCCATCCCCACATTACCCCGGCGCGCCACCGAGCCCGACCTCGCCGGCGTCCCCGCCGCCTCCGCCGTCGGCCGCCGTCCGCCAGGTGAGCACGCTCCAGCCGTCCCCGGGCCCCCTCCCCCGCTTCGTTTTGCACCGTCGTGTCGTAACGGTTCGCGATTCGGGTTTTAATTTTTCGCCACTTGTGCGCGGCTGGGGTATTTGAAGGCGCGTCGATCGACCGGCGGGACTGACCGCCGCGACGAGATGTTCCACGCCGCGCGGCCGCCGAAGCCGACGGCAGTGTCCGCGGAGCGCTGCTTTCCACAGCTCTGCGGTGGATGCATGGCCGCGCTTCCTTGACCTTCGCCGCATCCACTTCCTCCTCCTTATCCTCTCGCCGCGGGCGGGGGCGACGTGCGGGTGCGCAGCGAGGTGGAGGTGGCCCGTGGGCGACGCCAAGGGGGCGGTGACGGAGCGGAGCACGAGGAGGTGGCGGTGACGGTTGGGGTTGCGGTTGCGGCGGGAGGGGATGACGTCACGGTATCCGGCGATTTTGTCGGGGACAGCGCGGCGGGGGTTTCTGGCCTGGTGGCTCTGGAGGAGAGGGGATGTGGAGGCGGCGAACTACAGAGGAAGAGGGGTTTGGAGTTCCCTACGCATCCGCCGCCCAAGCGGAGGGCCGTGTCCGCCGTGCGACACTTTCCACCTGGCTGCGGGAGGGACGCGCCGCCTCTGATCGTGGGCGGCGACGACGACGGTTTGCCGGTTGTAACTGCACCTTCCAGTGGTGCTCGTCCCGCGGGCAGCAGTGCCAGAGAGGAGTGTGGCTTGCCGCTGCAAATTGCGCCTGGCAATGCTGGTGTGCGTGTGCTGGAGAAGGTGACTGCTTCTGATGGTGGCGCTCCAGTGTCAGATGGGGATCATCGGGGTCCAGAGGCTGCGGCGGTGAAATCTTCGGATGGCACAGAAAGAGGTGCTGATTTGGTGGTGAAAGACAGGGGAAGGACACGGCCAATCTCGCGATTGCTAGCCAAGCGGAGGGTGATACCTGCCAACCGCCGCTTCCCTCCAGGCTGCGGGAGGGACGCGGTGGTTTCACTTGCAAGCAGAGGAGGTGGTGAGTCTAGTTTGCACTTCGAAGCCCTGCCTCCTGCTGGTGATTTGGGTGCATTGGAGGACGGCCGGCGTTCCAATGTGTGTGCCATGGACACTATAGAAGCGGTCAGCGAGAATGCTTTGGATGCAATAGTAGACGTACAGGATCTGGAGGAGGGTGAGATTCCTCCGGAGCCTGATCATGTCCTCCAAGAGTTTCCAGTTACTCACAGCAATATCATGCATGAGCTTACGGCTGATGGACTTGATGAAAAGATCTCAGTGAACATGCTGCAGCGCAAGGGGGAGAGTGTATCATGGGAAGTTGTTGAAGATCTCAAGGTGATGAACAAATGCGAAGGCAGTTCACCCAAGGCTGCTAGTAAACCTTCTGCTGAAGGTCCTCTGAAAGAACATCTTGGGGATACTACAGAAGCGGTCAGCAAGAATGCTTTGGATGTGATAGTAGAGGTACAGGAATTGGAGGAAGGTGAGATTCGTACGGAGCCTGACCATGTCCTCCAAGAGAACCCAGTTACTCACAACAATAGCCTGCATGAGCTTACAGCTGGTACCCTTGAGTGTGTTGTGCCGTCAATGGTAGATGCGGAACCTTCTGTGAGGCATTTTTCTAATGAGAAGATCCCTGTGAACATGCTGGAGCACAAGGGAGAGAGTGTATCATGGGAAGTTGCTGAAGATCTCAAGGTGATGAACAAATGCGAAGGCAATTCACCCAAGGGTGCATGTAAACCTCCTCCTGAAGATCCTCTGAAAGAATATCTTGGGGATAAGAAAGTGTCTGAAAGTTGTAGCATGAAAAGTGCACCTCTTGATGTGGAAGCAGGGGTACATGGCGACGGTATCATGAGACGTATGGTAACATTCACAGCTAGAAAACCTTCTCCTGAACAAGGCAATCCATCCAAGGGTGCTAGTAAACCTTCTCCTGAAGATCCTCTGAAAGAATATCTTGGGGATAAGGAAGTGTCTGAAAGTTATAGCATGAAAAGGGCATCTCTTGATGTGGCAGCAGGGGTACATGGCGACGGTATCATGAGACGTATGGTATCATTCACAGCTAGAAAAACATTTCGGTTACCTGTTGAAGCAAATCATAAGTCCGCGCTGGTTAATCTGGATAGACCGTGTTCTATGGGCAAGGAGAAGGAGTCCGTTGTCACTATGAGCGAATCCTTTGCTCCCAGGAAGAAGTTAAAGATAAAAGGTCCAGCTCAAAGTAAATATCTTCCCATGAATACCATTTCTAGCAAGGAAAAATTGAAGCATGAAGAGGCTTCCCACTTGGAAGATGATGAAGTTTTGAATGCAATAGCTGTTCATGAAGGAAAGTTTGAGATGTACCTCAATGATCCCTCATGGCGTCACATGCAACATGGTGGTCAGACCGCTGATGCTCGGAGCAAAGTCAGGATGATTTGCAGAAGGTTTCAGTTTATATGCAGGACTCTCGTTCAAGCTGTGGAACAAGGTTCGCTGAAGAGCCGTAGAATTGATCTTGCCGCTGATAAGCTAATCAGAAAATTACCGGGCTTTACCAAGCAGGGGCCTATTGTAGGTAAAGTTCCTGGTGTTGAAATTGGTGATGAATTTTTATACAGAGTAGAGTTGGCCATTGTTGGTCTTCACCGCCCATACCAAGGAGGCATTGACACCACAAAGGATATTAATGATATGCCTATTGCCATAAGCATTGTTGCGTCTGGAGGTTACCCTGACGACTTGTCGAGCTCAGGTGAAATAATATACACTGGCTCTGGAGGAAAGCCTGCTGGCAAAAAGGAGAATGAGGATCAAAAGCTTGTGCGCGGGAACCTTGCCCTGAAGAATTGTATCAAAACAAAGACGCCTGTCCGAGTAATTCATGGTTTTAAAGGTCCAAATAGAGAGGAAGGTAGTCATTCAAAGGCCAAAGAAGTCTCAATATTTACTTACGATGGGCTCTATCATGTGGTGCAGTGCTGGCAAGAAGGTCTACCAGGTTCAAGGGTCTTCAAATACAGGTTGCAGAGGATTTCTGGACAACCAGAGTTACCTCTGCATGTTGCTAAAGTGTTGAGAAAGTCTGCAGCGCGTCCTGGCCTATGCATAGCAGATATATCGCAAGGGAAGGAGAAGATCCCCATCTGTGTGGTCAATAATATTGATGCTGCACATCCAGCATCATTTAAATACATTACTAGAATCAAAGGTTCATCCTTAGCTGCAAAAAGAAGTCATCAGGGTTGTGACTGCACCAATGGCTGCTCAGATTCTGCTAGCTGTGCTTGTGCTGTGAAGAATGGAGGAGAACTCCCATTTAACTTCAATGGTGCAGTTGTCCATGCAAAGCCCCTCATATATGAGTGTGGTCCATCCTGTAGGTGCCCTCCTTCATGCCATAGCAGGGTCAGCCAGCATGGTATGAAAATACCACTGGAAGTATTCAGAACAACAAAGACAGGTTGGGGTGTAAGATCCCTAAGGTCCATCTCTGCTGGCAGCTTTATATGTGAGTATGTTGGCGAGCTGTTGCATAGCGACGAGGCTAACCAGAGAATGAATGACGAATACTTGTTCGACATAGGACATAACTATGATATCTGGAAAGGGATGCCATCAGTTGTTCCAGGTCTGAGTTCTTCTGCCCCTCGCTCTGTGATCATGGACGATGATAGGGCCTTCACAATAGACGCAGCTGAGTATGGTAATATTGGAAGATTCATCAACCATAGCTGTTCACCAAACCTCTACGCACAAAATATTCTTTGGGACCATGGCGACAAAAGAGTGCCGCATATCATGTTCTTTGCTGCTGAGAATATTTCACCTCTACAGGAGCTGACTTATGACTATAATTACGAAATAGATCATGTTCGTGACATGAATGGCGAAGTAAAAGTCAAATACTGCCATTGTGGTTCTCCACAGTGCCGCGACAGGCTTTATTAAGGCGTAGAAGGCTATTTTTTTCTTTTTACATCGGCATGGAAGGCTGTTTTTTTACAGGCATGGAAGGCTGTTAATACTAGGGTGGTTTCTTTCCAAGAAAATCCTTTGGAATGCTGTTGCCTCCTCTTTCAACCTTGCCATTGGCATCCTAGTAAATAATAGGAGTATGTAGATAGTGTGAAGTGTTCATATGGGCAAAGACTAAAGAGGTTGTGATTATGTTATTCTGTTGTCCGCCTACTACAGGACCTCATGATTCATACAATTTCATTGTGAATTGCCTGGAGAGGTTTCTGCAGTAGTACCGTGATTTCTACATTGCAGGATGGAACTATGGAGGTAATTGCGACCAAAATTGGTTTATGTGCCACGGTCATATTTTACTCCTCCGCTGCTATAACTACTTTGAGGAAGCCCATCCTGAACTTGAAAGGCTTATACAATGTATAAAAAATAGGTACCTGAGTTGTAATTGCTTTTACTATACTCCAAAAAACGTCTTACATTATGGAATGAAGGGAGTATATGTTTCTAGGTATTCGGTTCATGTATGTATTTCTCTGCTATTTGCGTCTTACACAGACATGCTATCGGTGATATCGTACCAAATATTAGCCCAACATATCGACTATGACTAGAGACGCTGGAGGAAGACCTCATGCAAATTCTTATTAGCCTCCAGCAGTTTCTGCGCAGCCTGTATCACTTGCAACTTGAACTAGAATTCAAGTTCCGAAATCGTTGTGTCTTGTTGACTGTCGAAAATTAACTGATCCACAAGGTATTGTTCACTTGAATGAATAACTGATGTTGCATCTATCCCTAGTTCGACAACCACTTTACTTGACGCGAAGAGGTGAAAAAGAAAGGGTTGTAAAAATCGGGGTTTTTAAGTGTAGCACCGCTATCTGCGTCGACTTATTGTACAAATTGGATCGGAGTTTTTCAACATGGCACTTTTTGCCAAGTATGACGCTGCAAACTTCGTCTTTTGACGTTTCCATGTGTGGACTCGGGTGGATAGGCTGTTCAAGCAGAAGTCGTTGGGCTATCGATGCTCAATACTACGACAAGTCTTCCTTCATTTGGCTCGCATGCGAAAACCATATCTCAAAGTGTTTGCTTTTTAGACCAGTTGCCCATTTTCAAGACTTGCCTCCTCTCGGTCGCCTGCCACCGGAGGATTTTGTAGACCGGTGGTTGTGAACCACTCCCTCCTCCGTAAAAAAAGTGCAAGAGTGTTTAGAGCATCTCCAGCCGCATCCCC